>NW_017715716.1:0-229 GCF_001865875.1 Lupinus angustifolius
AATAGGGGTCACCGCGGTCCCGAGTGGAGGGTGAGTCGGTTTCCCTTCTTCGAATGCGAGTAGCTGTAGTCTTGACCCGCTTTGGACGGCTTTGCTCCATTGAAAGTGTTGAATCCGAAACTGAGATGGATGAACAGAGGAGGCAAAGCTTAACCTAGGGTTTGGATTGCATGATTCAGAATTGGATGGATTAAGGATGAAAGAGAGCGATTTCGGAAGGTTTGAGAGG
>NW_017715717.1:0-13202 GCF_001865875.1 Lupinus angustifolius
GTTTACTGTTTGTGAGACGTGTGAGTTTTTCATTTAGTTTAAAATTGTCCTCTTGCAAAGTCTCGCAAGTCTCACAGACAGGTTTTTGACATAAGTTATTAGCAGAGCAGTTACATGAGCTACAAGAATAGATGAGATCTAAAGTTTCATTTTCCAGTTTTAATTCATCTAATTCTTTTTGCAATTGGCTTATTTTTTGTTCGTTTATTAGGATTATCCTTTTCCTATCAATGTTAATTCTAGCCAATTTCTTTAATTCGTCATGCAACTCGACATAAGCATCATACAATACATTATAAGGAGGTGAATCATCCGAAGTGGATGAGGTGTCAGAATATACCTCATGATTATCCTTGCATGAGTCTGAATTCGTACCGTTGTCAGATCTAGCCATCAGACATAGCTTTGCTGACTCCTCCTCACTAGAGGTGCTTGATGTCGTTTCCTCCTCAGGTACATCCCACACGATGTAAGCTTTCTTGGACTTGAATTCCCTGGGAGTGCTCTTCTCTGAATCTACCTTCTTTAGATAGGTTGGACACTGAAATCTCATGTGTCATACTTTTCCACACTCGTGGCAAGTGAAGCGATCCTTGTTATTCTTGCCTTTGCTGGTTGATTCTTTCGCTTCCTTCTTTTGAAACTTCTTGAGTCCTCCTTTTCTTTTAATGAATTTGCTAAATTTTCGGACTAGGAGACCCATAGTTTCATCATCTAGATCGGAATCAGATTCATCATCAATTTTCTCTTCTTTTTCTTTGGAGGTCGTGGCCTTCAATGTGATGCTCTTCTTCTTCCGGTCTGATTCTTCATTCATGGTCAAGCGACCCAGCTCCATTTCGTGCTCTTGAAGCTTTCCAAATAAAGTAGCTAGAGGCATAGAGTCCAAATCTTTAGACTCAACAATTGCAGTCACCTTTGGTTGCCATCTCATGTCAAGACAACGCAAAACTTTATTAGTTAGTTCACCTCTGGAAAAAGTTTTATCTAGAGCAACTAAATGATTAACAATATGAGTAAATCGCTTTTGCATATCACATATTGATTCGCTTGGTAACATGCGAAACAACTCATATTCGTGGGTCAGCGCGTTCAATCTCGCGCGCTTGACTTCGCTAGTGCCTTCGTGAGTCACTTGTAAAGTGTCCCACATTTCTTTCGCATTATGGCACTGCGAGACCCTAAAGAATTCATCATATGATAGGGCCGATGTGATGATGTTTTTGGCGCGCAGGTTATGCTGGACCTTTTTGCGCTCATCATCGGTCCATAAACTTTTCGGTTTATCTTTAGGCTGATCGTCCACAACATGTTGTGGAACGAAAGGGCCGTTGACTACGGATTCCCAAATATCCGAGTCTATGGCTTCAATAAAAATTTGCATGCGCACTTTCCAGTAGGCATACCCTTCACCACTGAATATAGGTGGTCGACTAATGGATGACCCATCACCACCAAATGGATTTGAAGAACCCATTCCTTTTCCCTTTAGGATCACGAATACGCGGTTGAGCTAGCACTTCGTACTAGCTCTGATACCACTTGTTAGGTATCAGTGGTTACAATACACCTAGAAGGGGGGGTTGAATAGGTGTCGCGGTTAGAATTACCGCTTTTCGCAAATCAACACTTAATGCTGAATCAACCCTATTTAATCGATTAAGGAGAAAAGGATAATCGATTATAAGCACAGTCTTAATCGATTAACACAAAAAACAGTTTTAAACAGAAACTATTTTAATCGATTAAAAGAAACAGTATAATCGATTAACACAGGAATTTTAATCGATTAAACAGAACCAGTAAGCAATTACAGAAACGATTAAATGCGAAACAAATAACCGATAACAGAACGAATACAGAGCTTACAAATTTGTATATCAGAATAGCTTGCAATACAACAAAAGAACAGAATGTATTAGTTGAATCAAATATACAAATTAAATCGATTGAAAAACAGTAAAGAGAGAGAGAGAAACAAATCCTGCAAATCGAATTTTTATCCTGGTTCGTTTGCTGTCCACTGCAAACTACATCCAGGCCTCCCGGCTGACTTGGGAGATTTCCTTCACTATAATCGAATCAATGTAATTTACAAACACATTATCCAATTACAACACTTAGCAAATGACAAGAAATCAAAGAAACTATCCAATGGTTTGACTCCCTTCCTACCGATAAAGAAAACGTTTCTTTCGGCGTAGCCCCAGCCAAAGAATCTCTCGTTCTTTCCTTTTCTTACACTCTAAGCTATGAAGAAACACACAATCTCTACTGGTGATACGACACCAAGAGATTCCCTTTCACAACAATTACACAAGAATTACAAGAGTAATATTAAGCTATACCTAAGCTCAAATACAACATGAAGGCTTTACTCTAATGCACATTTAACACAAACACATGTGAAATGACAAGTATTAGTTATGAAAACAGAAGTTACAGAATTATAAAATTCATGAAAAACGCATCAAAAATATGCATGAACATGTGAGGGAAAACATGAGAGATTATAACATGAAATGCACTCAATCCTAAAGCAAGGAATCTCTCATTTCTAAACTCACTAATGCAATTAACAAATAGATGCAGCAATTAACACGTAGAATGCTCTAACTCTCTAATAAATGCAACATGCAACTTATGAGATTAATTCTGAAAACGCAGTTTATAAAGAATCAGTCCAGAACCCCAGATAATCGATTAAATACCTTCTTAATCGATTAACGGGACTAAAAATCATAACTGATTCTGTTTTTCAGTTTTTCAGTTTTAACAACTTAAAAATCAGTTAGGTTAATCGATTAACGTAAACCTTTAATCGATTAACTGCATTACAAAAACGTGTTCCAGTGGCAACCACTTTACACAGCAGTTGGGTTAATCGATTAAAGGTATGGTTAATCGATTAACACTAAATAAAATATGTATTTTCAAATAGAAAACATCAAATATGTTATGCACTTAGATAATACATGTTTGACACTTAGTTTTATGCCTAGAATGCATATATACATGTATTTATGTAATGCATGAACATATTATCAAATGAACATATCTCATGGATGAAATGATTTAAAGATAAATGCATATGAGACATGTTTTAGGTGCCCTAAGCCTTCGACTCAACTTAAACTAGAAACTAGTCTAAGCCTAGTACCAAATAAAAGACTCAAGCACGTTGGTGGCCCTATGACTAGGGCTCGGGCCAAATGGGTTCAAAATGCCCTTGGACAACTCATAATGTTGATCCATGATGGTGAGCCAGAAATAGCCCAAGGGGGTGTAAAGATGCTCACTAGCATCTTGGTCCATGGCTCTGACCGAGCCAAGGATGGACTAGGCCAAGCGCAGGACTCAGGCCACGGGTCTAGGCAAGGTGCCAAAAATGGCCCTGGCACGGAGCCAGACGCATCAGGCTCAATTCCTGACCGAGACAACCCTGACTGGGTTGGGGACCTTGGTGCACCCAGTGATGCACCAGGCACTGGGCCAGACTGGCATGGCCAGGAAATCTGACCGAGGCGCATGCGCCTAGCATGCTGCATCAGGCGCTGGGCGTGGCCTGACCGAGTCAGGCCTAGTCAATTTAATTAGTGTTGAGTCATTTTAATTTCTATAATAAATGTGTGGGCTAACTTTTGTCCAACACTTAGTTTAACTAATTTAAGCATGTTTGTAATAAATCTGCCCATAAAATTTGACCAAAATAAAATTTGACTCGTGAGTAGTTAAGACAAGCCTAAAAGTGTAACCGACACTTTAATGCTTGGACCAACTTAATATTTTCGTGAACCAAACTTATTCTAACTTTGTCTAATATTATTTGGCAGGTAAATAGAGTTAGAATTTACTAAGGATTGTGCAAAGCCTACAAACATCCAAGAGGAAGGGAAGTATTTTACTAATGATAGCATAGTGTATGTTAATGGATTATTTCCTTTTGATGTAGGTGAAGAAGATACAATTTCGAGGTCGAAATCTCTTCAAGAAGGGGGGGATGATATGAACCTCAAAGAGCCTAGACTTGATCTTGGTGGTCTTGAAGGCATGAGTGGCCCTATGACTAGGGCTCGGGCAAAAAGGGTTCAAAATACCCTTGGACAACTCATAATGTTGATCCATGATGGTGAGCCAAAGATAGCCCAAGGGGGTGTAAAGATGCTCACTAGCATCTTGGTCCATGGCTCTGACCGAGCCAAGGATGGACCAGGCCATGCGCAGGACTCAGGCCACGGGTCTGGGCAAGGCGCTAAAAATGGCCCTGGCACGGAGCCAGACGCATCAGGCTCCAGTCCTGACCGAGACAACCCTGACCGGGTTGAGGAACTTGGTGCGCACAGTGATGCACCAGGTGCTGGGCCAGACTGGCCTGGCCAGGAAATCTGACCGAGGCGCATGCGCCTAGCATGCTGCATCAGGCGCTGGGCGTGGCCTGACCGAGTCAGGCCTAGTCAATTTAATTAGTGTTGAGTCATTTTAATTTCTATAATAATTGTGTGGGCTAACTTTTGCCTAACACTTAGTTTATTTAATTTAAGCCTAGTTGTATTAAATCTGCCCATAAAAATTGACCAGAATAAAATTTGACTCATGAGTAGTTAAAACAAGCCTAAAAGTGTAACCGACATTTTAATGCTTGGACCAACTTAATATTTTCGTGAACCAAACTTATTCTAACTTTGTCTAACGTTTTTGGCAGGTATTTAGAGTCTAATATGGCCGTTGGAAGACATTTGCTCGAGGGAATCTTCAAGATGACCGTGGAGAGGCTTAAAGGAGCATTTATGGAGCTTTAAGGCAATGTTTGGACCGTTGGAGCTAAAACCACCTGAGCACAACTCATTCAGAGGAATCCTAAGTCAGTTTTATGACCATTAGAGCAAAGTTGCTCGTGTGGAAATAACATATGGCCGTTTGAGCCTTTATTGGTGCATTAAAGGTGCTTTATGCACATGACTTAGCCGTTGGTAGCCTACCAACTCATCCCAACGGAATCCTATCTTATTTAGTGTGCTCTTCAGCCAAACTTAGCCATGGGAAATTCATTCCTTGACAAAGGAATCCTATGCCAACATCAAGTGGAACCGAGGAGCAATTTGCCATGTGCCAAATTGGGAGAATCCTATGAAGACTCATCAAGACTTGCTCGTGAGCATTAAGGAGCCTTCAACTCTCTTTACCATCTCACTTAATGAGGAAGCCGTGCACTTAAGATGAAGGGGAATCCCATGCTCATCCAACCGTGGCAATGAAAGTCAATTGGCCTAGTCATTAAGTTGTTTTCAATTGTAATAAGGCACATGTGCCAAGTCTTTTACTACTCGAATTTAGTCTAGATTAGGAGTAGATTCATTGCGTATAGAGTATCCAATGTGAACGTGCAAGGCAATCTATGTTTCCAACTGAGGGAGCCTTGATGGCTTGCCTATATATGTAATGTTCTATGTTGAGGAATAAACAACTTTGAGTCAAACTAAATTGTATTCCTTTGTGAATCAAAGAGGATTATATCCTTGTGAGAGTATTCTCCAAACCTTCTTGGCTGAACCAAGATTAAAAGTTCTTATCAAGAACCAAGTTCTTGTGGCGAGCATCACTTGGCTTATCAAACAACTGAATTGTTTGTGGCGCCTCACCTCATCTCTTATCCATCTTCTTTTATCCAAGAACACAAGTTCTTTCCGCTGCCAACTCAAGGGCTTAACTCATTCGTGAGCATAGGCTATACACCAACCAAGATAGATCGTTTCAAGAGCCTTTTACCCAAGAGGTTCACATCAAGTGGCATCAGAGCTAGTCTCTTGCTTGGTGTCCACAAAATCTTCGTTTGGCCGTGAGTATATTCAGCTTATTTTATCTTTCTTTATCTTTTCTTTCAAAGTCCAAAATCAAAAATCAAAAAGTGTCAAAAAGAGTCAAAAGTCCAAAAATCAAAAGTGATTCTTCAAAAGTCCAAAGAATCCAAAAAGAGTCTCTGCAACAATTGTTCTATTCTTTCTTTTGAGGTGTAACTCAAGTCACAACAACATTTCAATTTTGAGGAGTTGGAGTGATTTTCTTTCACAAAATTCTTGGTTCAAAACTTGGTTTACTTAAGAAGGCCGTGGAGGATAGAGTGTTGAGTGAAACACATTTCCTACATTTTCCACAAACAAAAGTGAGTGATACACGTGAGTTTGAGTGAAATGTCTAATCACGAAAGTGATAGTTCTCCATTGTCCCCAAGGACGGCAACCCTACATGCAATGATCACAACACAATTTCAAACACTCCAAAGACAAATGGAGCAAATGAAGTTGGAGTATGATAGAAGGCTTGACAACCGAGCCCATTGGAGCTCAAGTGACTCGGATAGGAGAGCCCAAAGGAGGGAAGCAAGGAGAGGGAGGAGAAGAGAAGACAACAAAGTAGAAGGAATCAAGATAAAGGTTCCAACCTTTATTGGCAAGAATGATCCGGAAGCTTACCTTGAGTGGGAATTAAAAATTGAACAAGTGTTTGATTGCAATTCTTACAATGAGGAGAAGAAGGTGAAGGTGGCAGCCTTGGAGTTCAAGGAGTATGCCATGGTTTGGTGGGATCAGCTTCAAAAGGAGAGGAGGAGGATTGGTGCTGAACCAATTGACTCATGGGAAGAAATGAAGTTGATCATGAGGAGACGGTTTGTTCCTAACTCCTATCGAAGAGATATCCATAACAAACTACAATGGCTCACGCAAGGGTCTAAAAGTGTTGATGAATATTTCAAGGAGATGGAATTAGCTTTATTGAGGTCCAATTTCTATGAAGACCGAGAAGCCACTATGGCAAGGTTTCTACATGGGTTGTGTAACGACCCGAAAAATACTTCTCAAAAACATTGCGGAAAAATGGGTAATTTTTTTTTTGAAATGATGATGTATAAAATTGCCTCCTTTTTTAAAACCTTCCTTTTCTAGGACATCACTTTAAGTAACTCGAATGCGGAAAATCAACTTATCGTTATCGAACGATAACTTAACTTGATTCACAATTTCCTGAATAACGCAATGCATAAAATCAGTTGAGTCATAATTAGTTCATTCAAATTGGGCGGAAACTACATCGCCACTAAACATATACAAAATCCACGTAAATACAGCCCCCATCAAAACAAAAAGGGAACATCGACTGGCCCACAAGCTGACTCAGAAGATTCCAGGAATGCTGGACCCCTCACTTAGATCCTCTTCCTCTTCTGATTCAGACACGAGGTCGATCACCTCCACCGAACTCTTGACATTCACGAGTTCAATGACCTCGTCTTCCTCCTCCTCTCTCTCCACTTCGTTATGCCATATCCCAGCGGCATAATTTGAAGGTGAGGACATTCTCAAAACCGGAGTCTTCTTGCAGGGACCTCCTCCAAGAACCCAACTCCTCTGAGCTCTGGTGGATGACGGAGCATCCAAACAAGCTGACCACGTCCTCCGACCGTGGGAGGGAACCGCGCCATCACTCCTGACTGGCGGGCGTCGGAGTCCTACATCTGGAGACATCAGTCTCGTTGGCGTCAATGTGAAGGAAGCATCAATGTAAGCGTCGGGGTGAGGGATCATCATCGATGACCCGTTGCACTCCATGTGCAACGACAAACCGCAGGGGCCTGTGTAAGTGTATCGGTGCCCATCACTGACCCATTGTCCCACCGGGGACATCGTGAAGTGATAGCTGCGAATGTGGATGCTGTTGTTGGCCATCTACATAACAAACATATACAAAACAAGAACAATACAACCGAGAGAGTAAGACATCTAATGAACATAAATTCATTGACGGCGTGGACTTACTCAGAATATCACACTCAGACATAAAATATATTTAAACATATAATTCATCATTTATCATCAACATCATGAAGAAATTCATAACTTACCATTTATTTCAACATTACCAATATATTAAATAATATAATCAACATTATACTCATAATCACATCACATACATAAACATAAGAATGCACCATACCTGTAACTCACATGTGGGAATTTACTTCCACAATGATAATGTATGCATGATATGTCATGATTATCCACCTTACACCAATATCCATCCAACATCCTAATCGGAAATAATCGAGAGTATAGGTCCCATACCAAGCCGTTTTTTACCACCCGAAATAACATATCCTCACAAGGAATTAAAAATAGATCGATCGGTTCCCTCAGGAACAGTCCTACCCGGACCTAGGTCGTACAAACGCTTTCTGGGCATCCCTCTCATCGATCTCGAATGCAATCCCGGGATTGTCAGAGAGTGCCTAGTTAGGCCTGTGAGAACTGTCTGATCCAACAGGGTACCTCCCCAGGAAAACAAGGGACTCGTCTCACCCAGACTCTCCCTCAAGACATTGTTGGCGAATCACCCCCCAATCAGTGCCGTCCCTTCTTACATGACGGTGCTCTAAGTCGTCCCGTCATTTCCTCTCCACTACTTCATGGTCACAATGCAATGCATTCTTAATCAGAATCAAATGCAAATGTATTAATCAAACACATGATCGGCCCATCCTTAAGCCATCTCCCGACAAGGAATGCTTCTCGTGGGACCCGATAGTACGTCAACCGTACATGCTCAAGGTAACATCTCAATCACAACAACCCATCACCGAATACTCCTGGACGGTCACATGACCAAGCCTCTTACGGTCGGTCGATCGTTGTACAGTGATATTATGTATCCTTACTAGGGTACCCCTAGTTCACGACCTCAAGTCGGATACTTGCCCAACAAGGCATAAACACAAAACAATGCTTTCATACTGGTGTGGAGTCATGCTTCTCACCTAAGCCATGATCTCATTCCATAACCTTTTTATCATAACACCCTACCCGGGTTCATCACGTTAGTCACAACATCATTTCATTTTAATCATTACACACTAACCTTCGCCCAAGCAGGATTTAGTCGCCCATTGACTTTTCATCTTTAAGGCTCAAATAAACTGAAGCCTTTCTCGTCCAGGCGAAGGTACTATTGCCCAAGTGAAACCTTCTCTCGCTCCAGCGAGACCTCTCTCGCTCAAGCGAGAGAGTTCTAGAAACTCATTAAAATCATGGGTTTCCTCGCCCAATTGCGGACCTTGCTCGCCCAAGCGGGGCCTACTCGCTCCAGCGAGACCTCTCTCGCCCAAGCGAGACCTCTCTCGCCCAAGCGAGACCTCTCTCGCCCAAGCGAGACCTCTCTCGCCCAAACGAGAGAGTTCTAGGAACTTATAAAAAATCCTGGGCTTTCTCGCCCAAGTGAGGCCCTTACTCGCCCAAGCGAGGCCTGCTCACCCAAGCGAGACCTATCTCGCCAAAGCGAGAGAGTTCTGGGAACTTATTAAAATCCCGGGCTTTCTCGCCCAAGCGAGACCCTGCTCGCCCTTGCTCGCCCAAGCGAGACAATTCTCAATTTTCATCGAAATCCTGGGCACTTTTCGCCTAAGCGAGACCTTTGCTCGCTCGGGCGAGGTTTGCTCGCCCAAGCGAGGATTGGTTGCCCGGGCGGGGAGTTCCAGAACCAAAACTTCCCCTCGCCCAAGCGAGACTGTGCTCGCCCAGGCGAGGGTTTCTCGCCTAAGCGACAGGGACTTGGACAGAATACCAACTTTTGCCCTTTTCGACAACCGAAACACATTTTAACATGGTTTTTCAAACACCTGCACCCAGAAACGTTCCCAACAACATTCATATACAATATTCAACACATTTCATCAACAATCATATATATTCAAAACATTCAAATTTACAAAGTCTTGGGTTTCTTAAAACCCAAGTTAACTCCAAAATCTTTGAGATGGTTTAGGAGATCCGAGTGTCATATTCGGACACCACTATGTCACGATGTGTTCTCTCTCACCTTATTGAAGCGTGCTTTAACTTGTCAACTATGGTTGGTTTGGTTTCAAGGTTCGAACACCGAACTCTCCATAACTACCAAAATAAAAATCCGTTAGTTTCCGATATTTCTAAAATCGTTACTAAAATACTTAAAATCATTCCTCCTTTTAAAACATACGGTTTTTAGTAAAACTACATATTCCGGTTTAAGACATTCTTTGATAATCTTACCACTTTAAAGTAAGTTATTCAAAGTATCATTTAAGAGTTTTATGAGACATTCATGTACTCATAAACTTTAACATCATTTTTAACAAAAGTTTCTACTTTTCCAACTTGTTTCAAGCCATGGTATTAAGGCTAAAAACAAATAGAAATATCCATACATTCTCATTTTTCCAAAACATTTTCCNTATTTCCTAAAGGTTCATTTGATTTCATCATCACCCTCTTTGGCTAAAACAACAAAATACATGTAGTAAAACATTATAACAACTCCATGAACACAAGTTGTTCATGGTTTCAACAAAATATTTTCATAAGTTCAAGACCACACCATTTTCGGTTTTTAGGAGAAAATGAGTTAGAAGGTGTTTTAGAAAATTTCGATGGTTGAATATGTTCTTGACATACTCATGAACAACATACTTAAATCTCATCAACATCCATTGGTTGAATGTTGAGAGATCAAGGATGGAAGATGGAAGAAACAAATGAGAAAATGAGAGAAATATGAAGAGAGATTTACCTTCTCTTTGAAAATGCAAAAGTGAGAGAGTGAAGTGTGGAGTGTGAGAGTTTAAGGAGAGAGGGAAATCAGATTTTCTCTAGGTAATAATGACAAATCTCCTAGGGTGGCTGATGATGAGGTCATGAGATATTTGAGAAAGTGATGGGAGATTTGCTTTATGGAAGTCAAATCTCGCATCCCAATGCGAAATGATCACTTCGCGGACATGAGCGTAAACATGCCCGAGTATTATCGACCAATACTCTATCGGGTATTATATATCACCCGATCCTGATATTCGATTAGAATTTTGGTATTCCGAGTGAAAAATATTTAGAAAATAGTATGAGTGTAATCAGATTCTATATTGAATCATAATAAAATTACGAAGCCAACGGCGCGATCGGAATTCGATTCCGAGTTACAGAACTCAAAATCCACCTTTTTGAGCCGTACCGGGTGGATTTTCGGCCCCAACAGTGCTTCAGAACCGACTGTCTCCAAAAATTACCAAAATTTATCACAAAATAGGAAATAAAATTTCAAGACTAAAAATCAACTAGAGTTTCGTCTAATTCTTTACCGAAAATTCCCAGAAATTCATTTTCGAAAATATAATTAATAACCATATTAATAAAATCTTATAATTCAAATTCGTAAAATTCGTGGTGTTACAGGTTGAACCAAAACATCCAAGACATTGTTGAATTACAAAAATATGTTGAGTTGGATGATATAGTGCAACAAGCAATGAAAGTAGAGGAGCAATTGAGATGAAAAAAGTCTAAATTCTCTTATAGTTCTAGTTCCAAATATCAATCATCAAGATGGATGGACAAGCTCAAAAGGGAGAGTCCAATGAAGGAAGTGACACCTAGCACCAAGAGAGCCATGACTACAAACCAAGGTAAATTGGCTGTGGTTCCAAGTCAAAGAAGTAGAGATGTCAAGTGTTTAAGTGCTTAGGCCTTGGACACATTGCTTCTCAGTGCCCTACAAGGAAGACAATGATCATGACTAATGGAGAGATAGAATCTCAATCTGAGGCTTCAAGTGATGAAGAGGATAGTCATGAGGAGGATGATGCTAACGTTCCTGAAGGTGACTTGCTTGTGGTGAGGAGGCTACTAGGAAGCCAAATCAAAGACCAAGAAGCTGACCAAAGAGGAATCATCTTCCATACAAGATGTCTAGTTGGTGGTAAGGTTTGATAATTGATAGTGGAAGTTGCACAAATATGGCTAGTACAAGACTAGTATCAAAACTAAACCTTTGAGACTAAGACACATCCCACGCCCTACCATTTACAATGGTTGAGTGAGGAAGGAGAAATGCTTGTTGACAAACAAGTGAAAGTTCCATTCACTATTGGGAACTATGAGGATTCGGTTCTATGTGATGTGGTGGATATGGAGGCTAGTCATTTGTTACTAGGACGTCCATGGCAGTATGACAAAAAGCAACACATGATGGAAGAACCAACAAGTACACATTGATACACAACAAAAAGAGAGTGATACTTTCAAGTGCTAGAGGACAAGCGTATCTTGAAAATAAAAATTGCTCTAAAAAAAAGAAGAAAAAGAGAGAAAACAAAAGAGAGTGAAAAGAAACAAAAAGGGAAAAAGCCACTATACCTTATGGATAAAGTGGAGGATCAAAGAGTTGTTCTAACCAAGCAACTCACCCTACCTTTATTTGTTTTTACGACTAACTTTGTTTTACCAAAAAATATTTCTAGAATTTTTCACGAGCTTGGAATCATTAAGGGAGTTGATGACGGATGGGAACCAAAGACAATGATCACTTGTCTTGAGATTGCACTCATGGATGGCTTAGTCAATCAAGTAGAATTTACTAAGGATTGTGCCAAGCCTACAACCATCCAAAAGCAAGGGAAGTATTTTACTAATTATGACATTGTGAATATTGATGGTTTATTTCCTTCTGATGTAGGTGAAGAAGATAAAATTTCGAGGTCGAAATCTCTTCAAGAAGGGGGGATGATAAGATCCTCAAATAGCCTAATCTTGATCTTGGTGGTCTTGAAGGCATAAGTGGCCCTATGACTAGGGCTCGGGCAAAAAGGGTTCAAAATACCCTTGGACAACTCATAATGTTGATCCATGATGGTGAGCCAAAAATAGCCCAAGGGGGTGTAAAGATGCTCACTAATGGTCCATGGCTCTGACCGAGCCAATGATGGACCAGGCCAAGCGCAGGACTCAGGCCACGAGTCTGGGCAAGGCGCCAAAAATGGCCTTGGCATAGAGCCAGACACATCAGGCTCAATTCTTGACCGAGACAACCCTGACCGGGTTGGGGACCTTGGTGCACCCAGTGATGCACCAGGCGCTGGGCCAGACTAGCATGGCCAGGAAATCTGACCGAGGCGCATGCGCCTAGCATGCTGCATCAGGCGCTAGGCGTGGCCTGACCGAGTCAGGCCTAGTCAATTTAATTAGTGTTGAGTCATTTTAATTTCTATAATAATTGTGTGGGCTAACTTTTGCCTAACACTTAGTTTTGTTTAATTTAAGCCTAGTTGTCTTAAATCTGCCCATAAAAATTGACCAGAATAAAATTTGACTCATGAGTAGTTAAAACAAGCCTAAAAGTGTAACCGA
>NW_017715718.1:0-411 GCF_001865875.1 Lupinus angustifolius
AGGAATCCTATGCCAACATCAAGTGGAACCGAGGAGCATTAACAAGGCATAAAATCAACATTTGCCATGTGCCAAATTGGAAGAATCCTATGAAGCTCATCAAAGCTTGCTCGTGAGCATTAAGGAGTCTTCAAGTCTCTTAACCGTTTCACTTAATGAGGGAGCCATGCACTTAAGATGGAAAGGAATCCCATGCTCATCCAACCGTGGCATTGAAGTTCAATTGGCCAAGTCATTAAGTTTGTTTTCAATTGTAATAAGGCACATGTGCCATTTCTTTTACTACTCGAATTTAGTCTAGATTAGGAGTAGATTCATTACTTATAGAGTATCCAATGTGAACGTGCAAGGCAATCTATGTTTCCAACTGAGGGAGCCTTGATGGCTTGCCTATATATGTAATGTTCTATG
>NW_017715719.1:0-8890 GCF_001865875.1 Lupinus angustifolius
TCATATTTTTTCCATCTTCTTTTATCCAAACACAAGTTATTTCCACTGCATATCTCAAAGGCTTAACTCAACCGTGAGCCTAGGCCATACACCAACCAAGATAGATCGTTTCAAGAGCCTTTTACCGAAGAGGTTCACATCACTCTAGTAAAATTTGGATCTTACTCACTATGCAAAGGTTCAAGTTGCATGATACCTTTGTTTATGCAAAATCTTATCATTTTTTTAATTTCAAGTGGAGGATTGTTGGAACTTGGTTTCTTGGAAGTCATTAGTGAGAACTTTTGGGTATGAAATCTAAAAAACTCTCAAGTCCCACATAAAAAAGTTTTAAAAAAAACAACTCTCAAGTCCCACATTGGAGAGATGAGGAACATGGAAAAAAATCTCATGTTATAAATAGAGACATTCTCCTCTCATTATAACTCGCCCTAGGTTGAATGCGTTTTCATTCAAATTTTTATTTCTCCCTATATTTTTCGCCGATGCATTTCTGGAAAACTTCTCCCTATTTCTTTCTACGGTACTAAGAATTGGCACATTGAGTCAAATTATGGGCATTTCGAGAACTGACATTGATAATTAGTATAATAGGAAAAGAATCAGTACATGTAGCTATATTGTGATAATTTTGAAAATTGACACTGGTAGTCAATATTAGGGGAAAAGAATTGGCACGGGTAGCCATATTATGGGCATTTTGAGAACTGACACTAGTAGTTAGATTGTGGAAAAAGAAATGGCACGGGTAGCCATACTGTGAGAATTTCGAGAATTGGCACTATTAGCCATATTGTGGGAATTTTGAGAATTGGTACTGATAGTCTTATTGTGGTGGGTGTATTTGAGATCGGTTCATACAATGCACTAAGAATTCGAAAACAGAGATATGTGCTATTTTTATCTTGGAGACAGCGTGGTTGATAGTCTGCTTGCACATTTTGGGCAGTGTCACGAAACGTCTTAAAGAGAGCAACATGGTCGTGACTCAGCTAATAAGTATTATTTCGTGTCATTTATAATTGTTGCAAGCTACGATAACTACAACCTCACTATTTGCTGCTAAATTGACTCGTGAGGTTTTTTCCTCATAGTTTCAAAAGGTAGGTAGTGTTTGAAATAAGTTGAAGTAAAGCTCAGATCGAATCGACATAATAAGAATTTCTTCGGCTCGAAACTTGATTCAAATTCAAAACAAGCTATGTTTCTAACTTGAATTTGTCTTGGTTGAAATTTGAACTATTCGACTGGTCAACTCAAATTGGTGAGTCAAACTTTATTTCACTTAAGTTCGACTCATTTATTTAGCAAACTTAATTTTTAGCTTAAATTCAACTAATTTGGTTTGTGAACCAAGTTTGTCGAACTAAATAATAAGTCGATGAGTGAAAAAAGATCAAACCGTCTATCAAAAGCTTATTACTTGGCCTATGACAGACTATGTCAGATCAATTTTTTTATATAAATAAATTAAGCTTTAGGGGTTTAGGTCATCTAAAATGTGTCTTAAAACTAATATGTTTATCAAATAAATAGTAATATTCATATTATTCTATTTTAATATTTAATATAACTAATATTACTATATATGAAATTTTAATATAAAAATACATACACAAATATAATTTAATTATGAGTATTAGATTGACCTAATTATAAACAGATATACTTAAAGTTCTTATAATATAACATACGTTTAAATTTAAATAGACTAACATATCAGACTTTTAAACAGTAAGAACTGTGTTTCAATTTTTTTAAAGAAGTTTGGCCCAAATGTTTATATGCTTTGTATGCTCGGATTCTTCAAGGAATACATCTTTTGTCTTAAAAAATATGTTACTTATGTGATTGGTTAGAAAATTAATTATTAAAATTTTAATTTAAATATATATTTCTAACCAATCACAACAAGTGACACAAGTAGTACTACACTTTATGAGAGAACAAATGTACTCCAATCTCTTTATGGTAGAGTCTAATCTAACATGTCACCATCGTATGAAGTTAGATTAAGCTTAAAATTTAATTATCTTATTATATGGTTCAAGCTTCAACTTTATAAAAATAACTTAATTGTTTGTGAATATAACACTCCAAATCCGAATATAGGAGATGATTTAAGTAAAGAAAAAGTTTATTAATTAACTTTTAATCATAATCATTTATATATGGTTGTATGATTTATATTTATTGTTTGCATAATTTTTACATACTAATTATTCTCATTTTAGTCCACCTCCTACAAATATATATGTGTGACAAATTTATAGTTTAAATTGGATATTTGTACTTGTTAATATTAAAAAATATTTACTACTATATTTGTCAACCTGTTTCAATATTCGAAGGTTTTATATGCAACTTTTCAAACTATTTATTCAAGTGGACTTATTTTAAACTATCTGCAAAATTAAGAGCACTAAACTAAATTATTTACTTCTATTTAGCCAGCCAAACAAATAATTTACTAATATGGGCAGTGAAAGTCAATAGCTTTTAATATTATTCTCCTTGTATGAGACATTATGTGCATAATTACAAAAAAAAGGGAATGGGTGACTGCAATTGGGTCACATGAGAAATCGGTGTATTGTATCATTGTGCCAAAATATGGTGGAGCCATTATGAGGGCCCAAAAGAATATTAACAGGCCCAAACGTATTGTAGCTAAGCCTGCTTGGCACAAAGACTTTAATTTACAGTAAATTGTTGTTAGGAGACAGCCTGTCATTGCTGAGATATTGCCACTTGTATGATGGTGATCTATTATAACTTAGATATTTTCATCTACCCTTCTATTTTAAGATGTAATGAGCTCCTAGTTGAGCATGTAATGAATGAATTATGATTTTTAGTCTAAACTCTTAATTTTGTCTCAATCAATTTCCATTAGATATCTCATTTGTTAATTTTTAGCCTAACATTTGGTGCTTTCATTCCTTCTCAAAATGCCTCCCAAGAACACTCAAAAGGATCCTGATGATGCCTTATCTCAAATTCTTCTGGACAAACTCAAAGAAACTCAAGAACAACAGGATGCTAGACATGCTGCAATAACCATAGTTCTAAATAACATTACAGAAAAACTAGCCAGTATTCATTATATTCCCATTTTCCTACATTAATCATCAGGCAAAACTGTTCAAATTAAAACAACAGAATATTGTGGCAGAATACTAGAAGCAATTTGAAAAACTGTGTAATCGCATTTGGGGTCTTTCTCTAGAGGTCATTCTCAACTGTTTTATTTCGGGTCTGACACCGGAAATCCGGCATGAATTGGCAATTTTACGTCCCAATATAATTTCTGATGCACTAGGACTAGCTAAACTGGTGGAAGCCAAAGTGCACGACTCCACCCGCACCTTTCCCAAAACTACACGTTTTGGCCCCCAACCCAACTTCCCAAAATCACCTGTACCTCCATTAACTAACACTACAGCTACCAACACTTCCCTAGCCATACAAATACGTCGTTTAACCACCCCGCAACACCAAGAGAGAAGGGCCCAAGGCCTCTGTTACAACTGCGACGAGAAATTTTTTCCTGGTCATCGCTGTCAACCAAAGAAATTTCTGTTATTATTGGATGATGATTCCATTAACTTTGAGGACAGTACATTCCAACCCTACGACTCCAGTCCCAAGAAGTCCCCTACCCCATTTTGGATTCTAACTCAGATGAACTCATTCACTTTCATATATCCGATCAAGCATTGGATGGTCATTTTTCACCAAAAACACTCAAGTTCGCAGGATCCATTTTTGGTCACCCGGTCTCGGTTCTTGTTGATACCGGGAGTTCCCATAATATCTTGCAACCTCGCATTGCAACTCATTTGAAATTATCAATCACGCCAACCCCTCAAAATCCTGTTATGGTGGGAAACGGAGCTCATATCTATTGTAGTGGGTTTTGTGACCACATACCCATTACTCTCCAGAATTAGGAGTTTTTCATTCCTTTTTACATACTACCCATCAAAGGGGCAGATGTTGTCCTGGTTATCGAATGGCTTCGTACCCTAGGACCAGTTACTTCAGACTTCTTAGTACCATCTATGAAATTCATTATCGGGCAGACTCAAATCACTCTTACAGGGGAAACCAGCTCCTCACCCCAACCCACCACCCTGCATCAATTCACCCGCTTACTCTCTACAAACAATATTTCTACTTTTCACTCTATTACCATACTACCCTTCAACATACTAGACACTCTCCAACAAAAACCAAACCCCCCAACTCCTCACCCACAAATCCAAGCTCTTCTATAAATCTATGACTCAGTTTTTCAAACCCCCACAAACCTTCCACCCCCAAGAGCCCATGACCATTTTATTCACCTCATACCCAACTCTACTCCCGTAAACAGTAAGCCTTATCGTTACCCGCATTCCCAAAAAGAAGCTATAAGTTCTATGTTACATGAGATGTTGCAAACAGGTATTGTGGTACCTAGTACCAGTCTTTTCTCTTCACCAGTGTTGTTGGTGCGAATGAAAGATGGCAAGTGAAGGTTTTGTGTGTATTATAGAGCATTAAATGCTATTACTGTTCGAGATCGATTTCCGATTCCAACTATTGACGACCTTCTGGATGAGTTCGGTGGTGCCTCAATTTTTTCTAACATTGATTTGCATTTCAGTTACCATCAGATCCGTGTGCATCCCACAGATACTCACAAGACGACATTTCGTACTTTTGATGGACATTACGAATTTCTAGTCATGCCTTTTGGCCTGACTAATGCATCCTCCACTTTTCAGGCGACCATGAACGATTTACTTCGGCCTCATTTACGACGGTTTGTCTTAGTTTTTTTTATGATATTCTGATTTATAGTGCCAATATAAGTGATCATTTGTCACATCTATCTGTTGTTTTGGCCCTATTAGCATCTAATCAATTTTACACCAAACTGTCTAAGTGTGTTTTTGGAGTTGTTTCAGTTGATTATTTGGGGCATATAATTTCCATAGATGGTGTCCAGCCCGATCTAGATAAAATCAAGGCAATGGTTGATTGGCCACCGCCTCGATCTGTTACTGCCTTGCGTTGATTTTTGGGACTTTCGGGTTTTTATCGTAAGTTCGTTAAGTAGTATGCCTCTCTCGCCGTTCCACTCACAGATTTACTAAAGAATCACAGTTTTACATGGACACCAGAGGCTCAGGAGGCCTTTACAAAATTAAAAAAAGTAATGACAATGACTCAAGTGCTCAGGTTGCCCGATTTCAACAAGGACTTCAATGTTGAAACTGATGCTTCTTATGTAGCCATTGGGGCAGTCCTCTCACAGGAAGGCCATCCTCTTGCTTTCTTCAGTCGGAAAATGTCCATCCGCCTCCAACATGTTCCAGCCTATGTCCGTGAAATGTATGTTGTAACAGAAGCAATAAAAAATGGCGTCAGTACTTGATAGGGCGTCCATTCATCATATTAACCGATCAACAAAGCCTTAAGCATCTAATGTCCCAAGGCTTACACACACCGGAACAACAAAAATGGGCTACTAAATTGATTGGGTTTCATTTCAAAATAAAATACAGATCGAGTACCTCGAATCGATTGGCCGATGCCTTGTCACATATGCATTCTGCTGAAACTGCCAGTGCACATTTCTCTGTCCTCAACCATCCCAACCATGCTGGATGACTTGCATGCATATTACCTCACACAAGAAGGCACCAATCTCATTAGAAAATCATAAACAAACACAAAAATGCAATAAAAGTTTCATTTCTCTAATGGGTTATTATTTTACGACCAGAGGATATTCATACCAGATATTCATCAACTTCGAGTATCTTTGATCACAGAGTTTCACGGTTCCCCTACCTCTAGTCATTCAGGACTCAAACCAACAATGGCACGGTTGGCGGCTTCGTGCTATTGGCCTGGTATCTACAAACAAACAAAAGCCTTCATTCGTGAGTGTTGAATGTGCCAATACAATAAATATATTCCTGCAAAAACAAATGGGTTGCTACAACTACTCCCTACTCCAGAAACAGTATGGACAGATATCTCTATGGATTTTATAACCAGCTTACCTAAGTCTCATGGCCATTCGGTTATATGGGTCGTGGTTGACAGATTGTCCAAATATGTGCACTTTATCGGATTGCCGTCCAAGTTCAACGCAGAAATCTTGGCCAATAGATTTTTGTCCACGATAGCCCGGCTCCATGGTGTTTCGCGTTCTATTGTCTCTAACCGTGACAAGCTCTCTCTCAGCTCCTTTTGGAAAGAGTTTTTCCGCATCCAAGGCACTTCCCTATGTTTTAGCACCGCTTGCCACCCCCAATCAGATGGTCAGACCGAGGTGGTCAACCGATGCTTACAGACATACTTAAGATGTTTCGCTGGTTCTCAACCGCGACGGTGGTTTCAATACCTTCCATTGGTAGAGTATTGGTATAACACCAATAAACATTCATCCATAAGGTTGTCTCCATTTGAAGTGTTATATGGTCGCAAACCTCATACTCTCACATATTTCCTACCACGTTCTAACTCTGACAGTCCAGTGGCCGGAATCCTACAATATCACACCGAAATTATGTATATCCTAAAAACCAACTTAAGGAAAAACAGAGAATGCTTTCACAAACACAATCGGGAAGAGAGGATATTACCTTTGCGATAGATGATTGGGTTCTTTTGAAGTTACAGCCGTATCGGGAGAACATGGTGGCACGTCGTCCATCCCATAAGCTTGCACTTCGTTTTTTTGGGCCATACCGCGTGTTTCGTCACATCGGGTTGGTCGCTTATGAACTCGACCTATCCCCAACAGCAAGGATACACCCGATGTTCCATGTTTCACTTCTACGAAAGTTCCATGGGGATCCCGTTGCTCAATATGTATCTTTACCTCCAGAACAGCTTAGTGAGGTAGGTGAAGAAGAACCCCTTTAGTACTACAATACGGACAAACACGATCACTCTCACGCCAAGGGTGATGGGTTTCCGATGGCACAAGGGGTTGTCTCGGAATAGGACAGAAATGGCAAAGGGAAGAAGGGAGACTCATGGGTTTTAAGGAAAGATAAGGGTTCTCCAGTTGAGAAATAAAAGAAACACACTTCAACTCCAACTAATGAGACTCGAACTCATAAAATGCCCTCCCCACGTGTACAACTTGAGGTGCAACCGTTGGACGATATTAATGCCACTCACTATGCATCCAACGGTCCAACAATTACTCCACAAGGCTCCAAAGATTCAAATTTATCTTCCCAACCAAGCCACATGGTCCCTGCTGCACGTTCAGAATTTTGGGAAGGCAGACCACTCATTAATGCTGGCACGGTTATTTTACCTTCATCCAACGGTCCACCTGTCCACCCAAACGGCTCTATTGACCAATCCCACAGTCCAATAGCTAACACGGGTTGGCAGCAGACTGTAGTGCAGAATGCGCATCCCAAGGAGCCACAGTTGTTCCCCACTAATGCTCATCAACTCCAATCTTCCCGCCCATTCACTACCGAAAACATAGCAGGTTCCCCAATTCTTGCTAGCCCAAATGCACTCAGCCTACCAGTTTCAATACCCAACCTTGAGGACAAGGTTGTTCCTGTTAGGTGGGGCAATGTTAGGGCCCAAAAGAATATTAACAGGCCCAAACATATTGTAGCTAAGCCTGCTTGGCACAAGGACTTTAATTTACAGTAAATTGTTGTTAGGAAACAGCCTGTCACTGCTGAGATATTGCCACTTGTATGATGTTGATCTATTATAACTTAGATATTTTCATCTTCCCTTCTATTTTAAGGTGTAATGAGCTCCTGGTTGAGCATGCAATGAATGAATTATGATTTTTAGTCTAAACTCTTAATTCTGTCTCAATCAATTTCCATTAGATATCTCATTTGTTAATTTTTAGCCTAACAACCATATTCCTCACAAGTAAGTTATAGGAAAAATAATGAAACTTGTATCCTTTAATTTATAATAAAGTTATATTTTTATTCTAAAAATACACTATAAATAGAACTACCATTTTCAGTGATGAGAGTGTTAGAAATTCATAGTTTCTAATTAAGGTATGCATCATATATTTAATACTTATAAGTGATTTAATTATTGGCAACCCATAGACTTCTAAAAGTTGATAACGAATATGAGCTTAATGAGTGAATACCCAACATGTTAGCTCATATGGGATAATGAGAACCCTATAAGTTAACACATAAGGAACGGTTATGGTCCCCAACACACTAAATCAAAAATAGTTTTCACCTCTCCCATCAGAGAGAAAACGAATGTCCCAAAATGAATCAAAGATTTGGTTGAGGAAGGCCATCATACCAAAACTCTCTAAAAAGGTAGATCAAAAGAAGTATATCAGAGAACATGGATTCAGGTATGACATTGCACCATTGTTTTATATTATTGTGATAATAATGGATTCAAGATCCTATGATTGGTATTTCACCAGAATTCCTAACCCAACAAGTGGTATCAGAGCGTATGTTCTGAATTTTACGATTCTCCATAAAAAGTGTTTTTCCAATTTTTGTATGAACCCTAAACTTAATTTAGGAATTTTTTGTTTTCTTTCACTATAATATTATGAAAATTGGGAATATTTGAATTAATTATTTACACAATCTAATTGTTGCATGACTAATGTATATAAATCATGGTCTTTAAATATTCCTTAAGCAATGTGATTCTGTTTACGCAATGTGATAACTCCGCAACCATATTGGATTTGGTATATATTTCGTGGAGTGATATGCCTTTTCATATATAAAGTTATGTCCGTGTCCAAAAAGGATATTCTTTTTTTAAGTTTAATTATTGTATAGAGACTACTATGTATGACATTGGGCAAACTTAAATATTCATTGTTGTTGTCTTTTATTTATTTATA
>NW_017715720.1:0-82107 GCF_001865875.1 Lupinus angustifolius
ATATATATATATATATATATATTTTGAAATATACGTACATATTACATTTAACCTTCACCTTCATGTTTTTAACATGTTGCAGACTTACTTATAGTGTATATATATAGTATAATTTGTACATGGTTTCGGATCTACACTGTGCATCTAGTTTTTCATTTTTCTGTTGGTGCATTTATTTATATATATATATATATATATATATTGATTTAGAATTATTGTGGGATTAGATTTGGTAATCATAAACGATATTAAATCTGAACGTTTTAATTCCAAGATTTTTTTTGTAATAGACCCATATTGTTTACTTTTTGTCTGATAATTATTTTGAATTAATTGACGCAATATGTTGTCAAAGTAACCTTTATTGTAGAAATTAATTGAAATTACATAGATGAATATGAGATTATTTATGCGAATTGTGTTCGGCCCAAAGGAAGACACAATTTGGCCAAATAATAACATACTTGTGATGATAATATGTAAAAATTATAAAGTTTTTCTTTTTCTCATGTGAATAATAGTCGGTCCAAAGAAATGTTATTGTTTGACAGGACTAATTATTAATATTTGTTCATTATATTGAGAGTACCACTTACAAATTGATTTCTCTGTCCAAAGATAGAAATTGATGTTGAGCTAGATATCTTGTGATGGGTCTATTATGTATACATGTCTTGTTTTATATACATTAAATGACTTGTTTGTTTAGATTTGAACATATTATTAATTCTTTGTTTTTTGAATTTAGTGTCTTTTACCAATGCTGCAATTTTTTTGCTCAAATCAATAACATCCGAGTGTTGAATAGGACAAACTTTAAGGTCTGAAAGGAAGCTGTAGAAATTATTCTCGGCTGTATGGATTTGGATCTGGCACTTCGTGTAGAGAAACTCATTTCTATTGCGAGAAAACCTCGATGAGACTAAAATTGAGAAATGGGAACGCTCTAACCGAATGTGTCTGATGATCATGAAATACTATATTCCATATGCGTTTCAGGGCTCTATCCATGATGGTCAAAATGCAAAGAAGTTCCTTGAAGAAATAAAAAAATTTTTTTGCCAAAAATGAAAATGCGGAGATAAGTAGCCTTTTGGCTAAACTCATCTCCATGAAGTATAAAGACAAAGGGAGCATAAAGGAGTACATTATGGATATGTCTAATCTCACATCAAAACTCAAGTCACTTAAGTTAGATTTTGGTGATGACTTGGTCATGCACTTGGTTTTGATCTCTCTTCCTGTACACTTTGGGAAATTCAAAGTGAGTTATAACACTCAGAAGGACAAATGGTCCCTTAATGAGCTTATATCTCACTGTGTACAAGAGGAAGAGAGGCTGCAGAGAGATAAGACTGAAAGGGCTTACTTGGCTACGACCCCTCAAAATAAGAAAAGGAAGACAATAAGGGTGTTGCAAAAGGACATTCTCAACAAAAGAAATTGAAGAGTGATGAGGAATTTACCTACTACTTTTGTAAGAAGCAAGGACACATGAAGACAGAATGTCCTAAATATGCCTCATAACATGTAAAGAAGGGTAAAATTTTCACTCTTGTTTGTTCTTAAATTAATTTAGCTTTTGTACCCAATGATACTTGGTGGGTGGATTCTGGTGCTACTACTCACATAAGTATCACTATGCAGAATTGCATGTGGAGCTGATAGCCAAGTGATGATGAAATATTCATCATTGTGGGTGATGGAAAAAGGGTTGCAGTTGAAGCTATTGGAACATTTAGATTATGTTTAAGAACTGGTTTTCATTTGGATTTACTTGAGACACTTGTTGTATTGTCTTTTAGGTGGAATTTAATTAGTATTTCCAGCTTGGACAAATTTGATTTTTCTTGTTCTTTTGGGAATATTAAAAGTTAGTCTCTATCAAAATTCAAATATTGTTGGTTCTGGTTCTTTAATTGATAATCTATATATGCTTGATGTTTCTAGTTCCAATAATGAAATACTGCAAACAAATTTATATGGTACAAAATAAAAATTAAAAGAAAATTCAGTTACCTTATACTACAAGCATTTAGGTCATATATCTAAACAAAGAATACAAAGACTTGTGTCGGATGAAATTCTTAACTCTTTAGATTTACCAGACATTGAAGTTTGTGTTGAGTGCATAAAGAGAAAATAGACAAACAAAAGGAAATTAGGTGTTGAAAGAGCTAAAGATGTCTTAGAACTAATACATATCAATATATGTGGTCCTTTCCCTATGCTTCATGGAATGGACAACATTATTTTATTATGTCCATAGACGATTGCTCTAGGTACGGCTACTTCTATCTTATACATGAGAAGTCTCAATCCTTGAATTTTTTCAAGTCTTTCAAGGCTGAAGTTGAACTTCAACTTGGAAAGAAAATTAAGGCTGTCAAATCTGATTGTGGTGGTGAGTACTATGACATATATGATGGATCAGGAGAACAACGTCCAAGGCCATTTGCGCTTTTCCTCAAAGAGTGTGGAATTGTTCCGCAACACACTATGCTAGGCAAACCTAGCATGAATGGTGTTGCTGAGCGGAAAAATGGAACTCTTAAGGATATGGTGAGAAGTATGATTAGTCATTCTTTCTTACTAGAGTCTCTTAGGAGGAAGCTTTAAAAAACATAATTTACATCCTTAATATGGTGCCAAGTAAAGTAGTTAACAAAATCCCATATGAGCTTTGGAATAATAAAAGACCAAGCTTAAAACACTTGCATATTTGGGGTTGTCCAACTAAGGCGCGGCCTTATAGGCTGCATGAAAGAAAACTAGACTCAAGAACAGTTAGCTGTTATTTTGTTGGCTATGTTGAACGCTCTCAAGGCTATAAAATTTATGATCCCATTTCAAGACTCTTTTTTGAGACGGGAAATGCAAGATTTCTTGAGGAAGTTGATTTTGGGAAGGAAGATAACATAAGTAATGTTTTATTTGAAGAAGAACCTATCACTAATGGTGAACAAGTTCTCATGTCTATTACCATTCAAGGAATACATTTATTAATAGAAGATAATGTTCAGAATATTGTCATTAACTATATTCTAGAGCAAGACAACAATGAGGTTCTCCCTCAAGTACCTATAGAACAAATTCAACAACCTCAAGAAGTAGAAGTGCCATTAAGGAGATCCACTAGAGAGGAGAAGTGCAATTCCTGATGATTATATTGTATTTCTTCAAGAACACATTAGGTTAACAGAAGATGATCCATTGATATTCTGTCAAGTCATAAAAATTTCTAACTCTCAAAAGTGGATCGATGCTCTGAAGGATGAGATGAAGTCTATGCATGATAATGACGTTTGCGATATTGTCGAATTACCTGAAGGTGCGGAACCTATTGGTTGCAAATGAATATTTAAAACCAAGAGAGATTCGAAGGGTAATATTGACATATATAAAGCTCATCTATTAATCCTAGAATGCATCACTGGAAGGCTGTCAAACATGTTATGCTTACTTGAAGAGAACAAAGGGATACATGTTCACTTATTGGAGGTCTGAGAATTTAGAGATCATTGGGTACTCTGACTTCGATTTTGCTGGATGTCTAGACAATAGACACTCCACATTTGGATATATGTTTATATTGGTTGGAGGTGCTATCTCTTGGAAGTCTGCAAAACAGACACTTATAGCTCCTTCAACCATGATTGTAGAGTTCATGGCTTGTTTTGAAACATCAGGCCATGACATATGGTTGCGGAATTTTGTCACTGACTTATATGTGGTCGATGGTATTGAAAGACCATTGAGAATTTATTGTGACAACAAGTTCGCGTTCTTTACTTCAATAATAATAGGAGTTCTACGAAGCCAAAAAAATTTGGCATCAAGTTTCTGGTTGCTAAAGAAAGTGTTCAAAATGGACAAATTTCTATAAAATATATAGGGACAAATTTTATGCTAACTGATCCAATGATTAAGGGTTTGGTACCTAAAGTCTTTCATGAGCATGTTTCTCATATGTGTGTTGTTCCTTAGGATACCTTAGTTCAGTAGGAGTCCATATGTTTTATGATTTACTTTGGATGTTATATACAGTTTTTATGCATAATAAAGTTGATGGTTTATTGTTCCATTTTGAAATTGTGCATTGTAACTATTGTGTTGCAATTAAAGACTTTGGATTGATCTCACTAAATAATAAAGAAGGATCAGTTGAAAATAGACATGTTTGAGATCACATTGCATGAAATTTCCATGTCACTCATCCATATTTGATCTATGTCATTGAGTATATTAATATGGTGATCATCGTGCTCGATTCACACTTAAATGTGATGAAAGTTGCGATGGTTCCATAGTTGATATATGAGATGGACCAGAGTGTAGCGGAGAAATCTAAATATAAATAGCATAAGATGCACACCTAAAGAATGTGTGCCTAAAGAATGTGTGATATAATTGTTTCAGGAAAATATGAAGCCTAAGTGAGAGATTGTTAGAAATTCATAATTTCTAATTAAGGTGGGCATCATATATTTAATACAATTATATCAACTACTTATTTCTGGGGTTACATTATAAGTGATCTAATTACTTGCAACCCATAGACTTCTAAAAGCTGATAACATATATTGGCTTAATGAGTGAATACCCAATAGAGAGAAACAATTATGGTCCTCATAAGGGATATTGGGAACCTTATAAGGTAATATATAAGGAACAATTATGGTCCCCAACATATTAAATCAAAAACAGTTTTCACCTCTCTCCATCAGAAAGAAAACGAAGGTCTCAAAAGGAATGAAGGATTTGGTTGAGGAATACCATCATACCAAAACTCTCTAAAAAAGGTAGATCGGAAGGATTATATCAGAAAACATGGATTCATGTATGATATTGCACCCTTGTTTTATATTATTGTGAGAATCATGGATTCAAGATCCTATGATTGATATTTCACCGATCATAAAGAATTCACAACCCAATAGAGAGGAGTTTGACTCAATGTAGTGACATACACGGTGATACAATGCATTGGGTTGCATATGTGAGTGTTTATATAAAAATAACTATTATAAATGATTAAATGATATAAAGTGGGGTATACTGGTGAAATTGACCCTTAGAAAAGATGAATTTTTCATTTATTCTATTATTTAATTTAAAAATTAATAACAACTTAGATTGTTAGATTTTTATATTTTTTATGTGCTACATGTCAAAAGACTTATCCAATATTAAACCCTTTAGTATTAGAAATGATCTCAGTGTTGTAGGGTTAGAAGAGATTCTAAGCTAGAAAACATGTGTTGCAGTGGGGCAACTAGGCGTAACTCTGCGTGCTGCATCAACTGCCTACCACAATATGAGAAAGACTTGTGTGAAGACGAAATCATATATAAATAACTAATAAGATTCTGACAATATATTAATATTTTAAGTTTAATTAAATTTAATCTTAAATAATAGTATCAAAAACCATAAAATGTTCTTGTCCGCAAATGTGATGTGTTACATGTTTTCTCTCACCATACATGTCCTCACGAGAAGTGACGATGCACTAGTTGCAACCCCTTTATCGGAAGAAGATCTATTGTACTCATTGATATCCTTAAAGGTGTATCAAATCAATCAAAATGTGTTACTTAATTAGAACTTTTTTTATAAAAACATAAATTAATATTTTATATTATTTTGAAAAATGTTATTGGTTAAGGACATGAAGACAGGGGCGGAGCTATGAAGGGACAGGAGGGGGCAGCTGCCCCCCTGGATTTTTTTTATTTTTTTTGAATACTTTTTTATTATTATTTTCCTACGGGAATATATTGGTTGTCTCACAAAGTGTGTCGCTTCATGTATCATTTGCCTAAAAAATACTTAAATATTAAACTTTTAAATTATGAAATGTGACACATAGAGTATTACACACTTTTTGGAGCAGATATACTCTCTTTACCTATACCTGACTAACGTTTTTATGAACATACTTGAAGTTCACATATTTCTTTAATTTGTAGCTTGATAAATAAATATAGTGCAACTTGTATGGTTCTTTTAAAAATTAGATATAATTGATCAAGTTCTCTTATACATTTAGATGTTGATGTTGTTTATAACAATATGACTTCATTTGAGTTTAGAATGACTTTACACTTGATGAAAGATATTATGTATGTATTAAAATATATTCTAAAGATACTTATAAATCATTTAATATTTGATAATATATTTTTTGTCCAAAATTTCTATCCAACGAGTTTCATTGAGCAATGAAGATTAGTTTAAAATCTCAATATCAACATTTTATTTTTGGTGTCGTTAGCTAATCAAGTTTGACAAAATTTCTATCCTATGTCGTTAGTCATATCTTGCATTATCAAGTAATTCGTCTTATTTTTTCTATTGTGGTTTTTATCATATGTCGTTAGTCATATATTGTATTATCAAGTAATTCATGTTATTTTATCCTTTAGACTACATATTGATTTATATTTTAAAGGAAATAGTTAAAATTTTATTTTTGACCTCCCCGTAAATATCTTTGTTATTCAATTAATTTTAATTATAAATTGTAATCAAATACCATCGCCCCTTCTAAAATTTTGATCAAGATCCGCCGAAGATGTTGTCTTTTTGGGACATAGAATCATTATCCCCTTTACCTCACATAGAGAAAAATATTTAAAGAATGTATTGACTTAACTACCCAATATTAGTAAATAATTTATTGATTGGATACTCATTTTCAGTTCTTCAATTTTTTTCTGCCTACTAATTTCGTCCTTTGAAAATTTTAATTATCAACCAAGTTTCCGAAATTTTTCTCAATGGTCCGTGTTACTCCCCTAGTATTTGTTAACAAATGTGTATTTTCTTCATTTTCTGTAGTGGAAATACATAAAATAAAAACAAAAGGATAAAATAAAAACAAAAGGATATTGTCCTAGAAAAAAAATTGATGTAAAAAAATTGAGCATGAGTAAAATGCAAGAACGTTTGGTTTGTTAATCTACTCCCACATAACTCAGATACTATTTGTGTATGCAAGAGCCTTTCCTTCTAGCTAATAGGGTTTCCATCCCTTTCCAATACTTACAAATATTGAACAAACAATGTTTTATCTATGCATCATGTGGTCACCCTAATTTATCTAATTTTCTAGTATTTTATTTTTGTTTATACACTGTCAGTGTAAAGATTTATACAATATCAGTATATCATCAACCTTTCATTTTTATATATTTTTAATAGTCAATGATGATTAAAGGTGAATAATGGATGATAAAATAATAGTGTATAAAACTTTTACATTGTCAGTGTATACATTTTTTTCTCTTGTCGAAAAGTTTTATTATATTGTTGAAAAGACTATATATACAAATTGTAGATTTTCTATACAACTATTTCTATATATCTATATATCAAGCTAATAAAATCGTGCCAACTAATAGTGATTATTGTTTTTTGATAGATGATAAAAAAATTATTAACATACTTTTATTAGTAGATGCAATTTTATTGACTTGGTATAGAGATTAAGAAATAGTGGTAACTCTTCACTCATATGTGCAAAGGGTTTGAAAAGTCTAAAAAGAATGACAAATCAAAGGAAGATGATCACTTCATTAAGTTATATTTTTTCCTATTCTAGTCATGATATTTCATCTTACTTATTTATCTTATTTTAGTATTGTATAAACCATTTCATTCCTGGATTTTTTTTGTATAAGCAATCAGATATGGTAGGTTTGCTCATAATGAGCTAGATGACCAAGAGGAGAGTCATGAAAGTATAACCATGTTCATGTGTTCAGGTGTCCAAATATATTATTGATGGAGTCCATTCTCTACAACTCGTTGGTCAAGCCTTGAGCTAGTATGTGAAAATAGTTTCAAAAACTACATTATGTTTTAAAATGTTATTTTCAACTAGCAACATACTATGTATGGTATTAAAAGAAGTTGTTGGTCTAGTAGCGTAAGGTTTCACTAGATCACAAGATAACTAAAAGATCAAAAGTTCGATTCCTGTAAGTGATATTTGTTGGGAGGGATAATTATACCTCTCGAAAGAGATTGGTCCCTTACATATAGAATGAAATGATATTCTTAATAGTACCAAACAAAAAATATCATCATAAATTTGGGCAATTCTATATACACCCATAAAACATTATTGGCACCCATTCATACAAATAATAACTCATTCCTTTAAATAATTATATTGCCAACAATACATTAGTTTAATGGTATAAGATCTCACTAAATCCTTATATAGGTCAAAAGATATAAAGTTGATTATTAGGAAGAATCGGAAGAAAACACACATCAAAAAAATTAGTTCCTAATTTATAAAAAAAATACTCTTTATTATACCAAAAAATAATCTAATTTATCAACAAATATTTTATGAGTTTATATAAAATTGTCTTAACTTATTTCTTAAACAAGAGTGACTACTCTATCCTTCAACAAACATTCTGCTGCCCTTCTTCCAGACACCAAAGCACCATCAAAAGTTGCTGAGGTCAAATAATCACCACACACATACAAACCCGGTTCAACCCTCGGGTTCTTCTTCAAATCCGTAGGCGGACTTTGATTGGGCTGTGCAAACCCGACTCGATAAGTTCTCAAATGTTTCCACTTCCTAACCATTTCCTCACCAAACCAACCCGAAAGTTCTTGAACTACCTTAACGGTTAGATCATCATCGCTCTCATTCTCGAACAACCCAATCAATGAAACTGAAACCAAAACCTTATTGGGTGGGCCATAAGATGGAGCAACATTAGTAACAAAGAACATGTTATTCACAATCCCCTTCCCTGAACCGTTTAAATACAAAACCGGGTCCAGAGGGATCTGATCCCGGTTAGCTGTGAAATAAATACAAACCGTGCTTCGAACCGGTTTTCTCTGAACCGGGTTTATCTTATTATTCTTTCCCGCTAATAAGTTAACTGCCACTGGTTCTTGAACCGCAACGATAACTCCCAACTCGCTCGTTAAAACGTCACCGTTTCGAAGCTTCACACTCTGCAACGATTCAGAGTGGTTCAGATCGATGGACACAGCTTCGGAGTTCAGAAGAACCGAACCGGTCGGCAAACTCGCCGCCAGCTGTTCAGGAATCGCAGATATTCCGTTCGCCGGAAGCGTGTTCTCGCCGACGGCGAGACACTTGAAGATGAAATCGAAAAGCCGCGACGTCGTTTCGAGCTCCGTGTCGAAGAAAATTCCACCGAAGAACGGACGGAAGAATGTCGAGATAATCGAATCCGAAAACCCTAGCTTCTTCAGCATCTCAATCGTAGCAATCTCATCAGAATCGAAGATCTCTTGATCAGATTTGGTCAAAACACGAACAATGTTCGAACCGATAAGCAATTTGTCTTTGATCGATCCAATCGGATTAGCAATAGATTTCACAGAATCGAAGAAATGGCGAATAGGATGAGCAACAGTATGAAATCGGTTACCGTAGAAAATTCTAGCTCCAGAGTAAAATTTGCAGAGGTTGAGGGAATCATAATCGATAACCTTCCTAGCTTCTGGATAAGCAGTGATGAAGATCTGGAAGCCGCGGTCGAGGAGGAAGCCGTCAACGGAATCAGTTCTTACACGGCCACCGACGGAGTTAGAGGAATCAAGGAGGAGGAAGGGGATGTTGTGGGAGTTGAGGTGAGTGGCAGCGGAGAGACCAGAAAGTCCGGCGCCGATGATAATGGCGCCGGTGTGCTTGGGTTGTGGTGGGGTGGAGAGTTGGAAGGAGGAGTGGGGGTTGAATCTGAAGCGGTTGATGGAGGGAGAGGAAGAAAAGGAGAAGGAGAATGGGTTTGTGGAAGAGAGGGAGAAGGTGGTGATAATAGTCATTGGATAAGGTTTGAGTTGGTTGATGATTAATGACTTTCTTTTACTGCTCGAGGGATTTCGTGATGCAATCAGGTATGACCGGACAAACCAAATGGATTTTTACAAACTCCATCTAAGAAAACAAGGGATATTTTGAAGAGCATATATATATATATATATATATATATATAATATTAAGAGTAAATAATATCTATACTATATATAAAGTCAAAACTTGAAATAACTTCTCTCATAATTTTCATTTCCTATATTGTCCTTAACATTATTTAAATTTTACAAAAAAAACTATATAATCTTAAGCAACTACCACCAACACATTAATTAACCACATATCTCACCTTAAATTAAACATTATCATAAACAAACAAAAATATAATATAAAGTACACCGAACACAACAAATACATTTTAATTCAAAAAGATAAAATATATAAAATTGAATATGTAGTATCACACAGTATTCGCCGGCAGACACGAAGTGCCTGTACATAATGATAAAGTATAAAATTTATATATTATTAGGTTTTGTTTGGAAGTGAAGGTTTGGAGGGGAAGGGGAGGGAATGGAAGAGATGACTTTGGAAAGTCTCTTGAATTAATGGAGAGAAAGGTTTTGGAAGGTATCCCAAACTCTTCATGTGTCTATTTTTAAAATTCTACTAATTTGAGTTTTTTGGAGATAAAATATGAAAATAGCTAAATAATATATAATTATATGTATATATTTCATTATTAATTACATTTTTAAAAGAAAAATAAAAAAATATTCTTATATTATGACTAGTTTACCCTCCATTTTCTAGATTTTATACTCTCAAACAAGGGAAGAATTTTCTTCCTCTTCCATTCTTCCTCCTTCCTAACCCTTTCATTCACTTTCTCTCATAACTCCCAAACAAAACTTAGTGTATATATTTTTTTCTCTATTTCTAATAGCATGAGGATAATGTTATTGAAATCTCCACCACTAACTCAATCCTAGTAGTTTGATTACATTCATCTTTAACTTCAAAAAGTTATCAAGTATTGATCATATAAGTTTCTGATCATTCCCGAGTTAAATTGATTCTTAAAGAAAGATCAATTTGATTAATACATTATAATTTTTAAACTACAATAATCCTTTTTTCTCCCTACAATATAATAACAAAAGGAACCAAGTTTTAGGAGTTTTCTACAATGTAAAGTTTAATGGGAATGAATTATCTCCTATAAAATTATTTTTAAAAATAAACAAAATAACACACATGTCATATTTTTTACTAGTTAGAGGAGATAAGTTATCTCTTTATACAAGGAGACACATTATTCTCAAGTTTAATATATATGATTTTTATTATTTTAGAGAGTATTCCGCATGTTCACCCTCACTCATATTCTCAAATGCGATTCTTGTCCACTAATGGGCCATCCATTATTGAAATGTGAGGGAAAATAATATTTTGTTATTTTCTAATTTCAAGATAAGTAAAAATTTAGAACATTACAAATTTATTTTTATTACTTGTTATCATCTCTACATGGAGAGGATTTGACCCCTTTTCCCTGACAGGTTGCATGAGGCTGCCAGGAGAATGCATGAATAAAAAAGGACAGTGAGTGGACGAGGCACATAGTTAATGAGATATAGGGAGAATAAAATATATACAGTTTTATGCAGAAAGCTGAAAAGTTGTTTCCATGAATTCAACTCAACTCATATAACTAAGCAAACCTTTTTGTTTCCCCAAGCTCACCCTCTTGCATGCATGAATAGATTCAAGAAAATATTTTTTTCCTTATCCAACAAATTTAATGATGTCAGAAGGTACATCACGGGTAGAATTATTTGCAATTGGACATTTTATTTAAACATTCCTCGGGTTTTTGGTCTAATATGAGGAATAGGGGGAGGTTAGTGCAACACCAAAGTACAAGTAAATCTAATGATGTTCAAGTACTGAACCTGAAATATTCAGACGTTACAATATTCACTAATGAGAAAGAATTACAGCATTGTCTATATCTTGAAGAGAGTATTACCTAATTCAATGAAACCAGACCATGCTTACTCTGTTTTTCTTATAAGCATGTCATTATTCTGAAATGTCTGGTCAACATTGATAATATGGCTATCATTAACTTACCAATAGCCAACCAAGAATGTATTCACTCACCTTTTGAAAAAAATGAATGTAGTCAAGAAACTATGGTATTGACTATTGACAATGAGAGTATCTGAGGAGGAGAATCAGTTGGAACCCCCGCGCCTCCACGATTTTTCTGAAAACTGTCTAGGATTCGGAGGCTGCCATGTATGACGGTCGAGGAAATCCTGCTCCTCATTCTCTTTGCAGATTTCTTCAAACACTGGTAGTCTCTTTTTAGTAAAGGGGTGCTTGACAGTGTTCGAAATGTATGCATGAACTTCATCCCTTGTTGGAGCTTTGTCTGAACTATCCGGGAGGACAATCGGAATGTCATCATCCAAGGGTGACCAGTCATCAGGAGCTAGTTTGGCTGGTTCAAGTACATCTGCAAATGAGCGTCTAAGTGGAGCACGTATACTTGATCCTGCACTCGTAGGCGATTTCCATGACTGTGACTACACAACCAAAGAAGAAAGAACAAATCCCTCATCAGGTCTTTATTATGTTAAAGGAAATGGTGATTTACATCTTTATTTCTTTGTGTTTATTAGGTGCTCATTATGTTAAAGGGCATGTTGATACACACATCTTTTGATTGCTTACCTCAGATTTGGGCCTCATGGAAGGATTGGTTGAATGAAATTGTCCCCTTCCTCGAGCAACCTGCAAGATATTTATCACTATAAGGTAATAATGATAATTGCATCTTATGATTAGGTATTTATTATATTAAAGGACACAGTGATATACATCTCTTGATTGGAAGGGATAAGATTGATAAAGCACTCCCCTTCCTCTTGCAACCTGCAAGATATTTACATTTATAAGGTTAATAATTATATAACTGTAATAGCAGCATCAAGTCATCAAACAACAAATGCAGGAAGTTTATTTCCTTTTGACATCGAATCAGAAAAGCATGCTACTTGCTTCTTTCCCTTTACTCAAGAGTATATGCTAGAACTTAACAATAAAATGCAATTCAATAGATGAACTTTGAGACTCTTTTTTCTTCCATTTAATTTCTCATGTCAAATTCTTGGACATAAGAAATTATTGATGTCCCAAATTGCTCATGAAGAAATCCAGGTCAATAGTACCAAATCATGATTGTATCATCATAGCTGAAGGGAAAGTATAGCCATGTTTTAGTCTTGAATGATTTACTCTCTCCTAAAGAGTAAATTGATTGCTATCCCTACATGATAAACTTGTCCCTAAGGTTGACAGTGGACATACAATTTTATAATTGGTAATGCCGAATGAAGATTATTTGTCCCAAAAACATGTCCTTAAACCTATCTCATTCCAATAAAATTTTGACAACTAATAAAATTTAATATGTATGTTTTCCACTGTCCAAATTTTTTTAGTATGTGTCACATTTTGATTGAATTCTCAAATTTCATAATGGTCCAATAAACTTTTGTTCTTGCCAAGCAATTAATACATCATTACACACATGAAAAAAGTGAAGTGACAATGTAACAGAAGTCAAAGATTTGAGCCACTCCAAGATTCCTAATCAAACTCAAGGCACACTTCCAATCCCTAATATCTCAAATATGATTGAATTTAACCAAATACATACCCATCAGCTACAACAAAGACTATGACGCTGCCCCTTTCGTGGGATGTAACTGATTTCACCTCCTCATCCAAGAAAATGAACCAAACAGAAAGAAACCAACATGGGTTGCAGAATTTTAAACACAACAGGTTATGGCAAAGAAAAGTGAGAGAAAATATCAAATCCTTTTTCTTTTCTTGTTGAACAAGCTATTCAATACTTCAATATTAAGGCAGCAACTAGAACTAATAAGTTCTATGTCCAAGTCCAAAAACTCTTTGACTATCCAAATTCAAAAAATGTTCTTTGATCGGTTCTAACGGTGACAAGATGAAAGACTTCACTAAACGTAGACAACAGTACTAAAGAAACTTACATACCCGACCACCACGTCTAGAGCCACGACCAAAAGATCCTCTATTGTTCATAACTTTAAGCCTTTGCTTGAAAAGAAGCAATGCAAAAATGCTTTAATAACGGTTCCCCAGTTATACCAGCTTATTGGAGTCTTATAATTCTAACACCTCAAGTTTACCAAAAATATATTTATACTTATTTGAAACCTGTGCGTTCCCTCCTTTAACAAACTACATGCACAAGTGGTTAATGCAAAAGCATGCTCATTTGATGACTAAGCCAACCAAATTAAATTTTATTTCCAAAATAATAATAATAATAATTAGATAAAAATGTATACGTTTGTATAAGTTTTATTCATTATTAGTACTAGCATGTTGACAGACACTACCGTGCCTATCAACCCACTTTTCGATCGTTTGTAACGTGTATCGTGTATATTATAAATGTTAAATATAGTATTTGATGTTAAATATTTCAAATATGTAATATAATTTAGAGTAAATTATACTGGCACCCATGAGTTTTAGTGAAATTACACAAATTACCCCTCACTTTTTTACACCTACATAAACTTCCCATAATTTTTATACTTTCATTACAATGACTACCCTGCATAAGAAATAAGTGTAATATTTTAAACAAAAAATGTGATAAACGCAATTAAGTTAAACAAAACATGATATATTGTGGAGATAAGTCCAAATAATATGAGTCAATATTTCTTTATTATTTTTGATTTGTTACACTATATTATAAGAGCGATTTAAACAATATTTCTTTAGAATTATTGATGCATTTTGTAACAAAAAATAATAAAGATACATTGATTTGTATATTATTTAGACTTGTCTACCCAATATATCATGTTTTGTTAACTTAATTGCATTTATCACATTTTTTGTTTAAAAGATTACACTTATTTCTTATGCAGGGGTGGTTAGTGTAATGAAGTATAAAAACTAGGGGAGGTTTGTGTAGGTGTAGAAAAGTGAGGGGTAGTTTGTGTAATTTCACTAAAACCCAGGGAGTGTTAGTGTAATTTACTCAATTGGTGTAATGTTCATTTTTTTTAAATTGAACATTGAAATAATTGAGTGACTCGCAATTATTTTTGTAGGTGAAGTGTATAATTAGGGTGAAACAATTTAAATAAATTTATCATGTTTAGAGCATAATATGTAAGATCGTCATGAAATGTTTGTGAACTGCATTCTTATTTGTAATAATGATTGCACAATTAATAGATATGATAAACCGAATAATGAGTTTTCTTTTGTACGATGAAAATGACAAACAATTACAGTTTTAGAGTGTTGTTATTGAATAATAATAAAACCACAATGTCCCATTATAGTGAATACTAAAATGTCCATATTATTGTGGGTAAAATTTGAGAGGTAATTTGTGTGATGTAATGAGATTTGTTAAAGTAAATATGAAATATGTACATTAAATGTCATTTGAGTTAGAAAAAAAATAATAGGGTAAGGTAAAGAAGAATAAATTTTTTATTGCATGAAAGTAACGAATAATAGTCTATTCTTCATATTATATCTTATGAAGGAAAACTACGTTATGAAGGAAAAACATTGTGAGTGAAAAAGAAATAGTGAATGTACACCAGAAAGTAAAAATCGACATGATGAACCTATGAGTATCAATAGATGTGCGATTATTGAGAATCATTGGGTTGTTCCTTACAATCATTAGTTATTGTAGAAGTATGACTCTCACATAAATGTAGAGATATGTAGTAGCATTAAGAACATAAAATCAAGACAATAAAATATCTTTAAAGACAATATTCTTTGTGAAATCACCCTTCTCCCCTTGAATTGTTCCTTCTTTAATAAGAATTTTTGTGGTAGATTCCGAAATCCCTCTTGATAGAGCAACATATAATTGTCCATGCCCAAAGACATGTTTAGGAAGATAAATCCCTATATTGGGAATGATTTGTCCTTGTGCCTTATTTATTGTGAGTGCAAAACTTAATCGCACATGAAATTGCTTTCTTACAAGAACAAAAGGGAGTCCCACATTGTCTGAAGTTTTAAGTTTAATCCTAGGCATAAAAAGCTCTATGTCCATCATGTTGGCCACTTAGGACTTCCACATCTAACAAATTCATGTAAGTCCCATGACATAGTAACCTCGTCCCATTGCATAAGCCAACTTTCGGATCTATGTTTCACAACAACATCAATGGTGCACCTTTTTTATCTTGAGAACATGTGGGGGTAAACCACCAGGAGTAATGGAGTTTAAGTACTCTTGCTGGTATAAGTTGTTTGTGTCTCCTTCAACCTCATCAAATGATAACAAATTATGATCTTCTCCCGGAAAATGATTGATAATTATATCATTTAGTTTCTGAATATTCTCATTTGTGGGTGTTAGTATAGCTCCTTATGACATATAAGAACCATCCCATCCATGACTTCCCAAATTGGGAAATATTACTTGTATGAGTTGTTGTATTGAATCATCTCCTTCCCACCTTATTGTCATCTTTTGAGGTATTTTTACCAAATCATCATGAATTGTTGGTTCAACACCATCTCCAATCCTCATAAGATATTTAGCAAAATTCTGGTCTTGCAATGAATGCATATTTTGACGCAAATGTAAGACATTTGTATATGCCCACAAAGGAGACTTAACAATACATGCATCTATCATTTATGTATTATTACCTTTTGGTATCACTGAAAGTACCTGTCTAAAATCTCCTCCCAATATTACAACTTTCCCCCCAAATGGAGCATCACAACCTATAATATCTCTCAATGTTCGATCTACTACTTCCAAAACATATTTGTTTACCATTGGTGCTTCATCCCACACTATTGTTGATGCTTGTGTAATTAGTTTTGCAAGATCAGATTGTTTGTTGATTGAGCATATGATGATGAATATGGGTTTAGAGGTATCTTAAAGCATGAATGCACAATTTGACCATCGAATAATAATGTCGCAGCTATTCCAGAGGTGGCTGTTACTAGGACAAATTTTCTGATACTTCTTAATCTTGAAATTAAAGCACGATAAAGGAACGTCTTACCCGTTCCTCCAGGGCCATCCACACAAAAAACTATACCATATCTACGCTCAATGACATTCATGATGGTATTGAAAACAATTGATTGATCAGAATTTAGTCTTCCCACAAAATCCAAATCATGATGAGAAATTTGGAACGAAAGTTATTCTTGAATAATTCATCATCTTCGGGATCCTGTAATGGTAAATGTGGAAAGTCAAAATCTGAGATTTGTTTTCCATGAATAAGCAAAAGGTCATGCAAATCTCTAAGAAGGTTATTTGTGAAGTTAGTTATGGTGGTAGAGCTTGTTGAAGGGTAATCTTCTACCATATAACTTTGAAACTCTTCTGAGAGACTTCTAACATCAGTAGGTTCACAGAACACCAATATTGTAACAAATAATCTCCTTAATGCAATAGGTTTTCGTAAATTTGAAGCCTCAACTAAGCACTGACGAATACTATCGTGTCCCTCTAAAAAACCTCGTTCCTGAGCTGATTGCTTGAAATTAGGGAAACAAGTACCATTTACTGTAAGTAGGTATTCCCAAGAGGTTGGGCCTTGAACATGATTAAGCAAAACACGTAGGTAAAATTTATCTCCCTCTGAGGAGATATTGTGTACATTCGACCTAAAACCCTCCTTCGGTTCCATTCTTTACTACTTTTGTCTCAAGTATAATGTTTTGGAATTTCTGTGTATAGATAATGTCTTGCTTCTACATCCAAATAGTTTAGTATAAAGAATTGAGTAAGCATGGTTTTGGAGTTATTATCATCATTTTGAATGTCATTGATCATTTGATGGTCATAAAACCATACTTATTGGCGATTTGGCAAGTGGATTTGTAATCTTACAACTGAAGGATACAATTGGTAAAGATTAAATCCAAATATTTTCCATAAGGCCTATAGTGCACAAGTCCATCTTGCATCAACATATTGTTGTATTTTATCAGTATTTATCCCTCTATGGACTTCCATTGCTACTCTATCTGGGCCTTTATAAACATATTTACATAGATATTTTATGCTCTTAATGCTACTACATACATCGACATTGATGTGGCAATCATACTTCAGCAACAACCAAAGGTTGTAAGAAACAACCCAACGATAATCAATAGTCACACGTCTATTGAGAATCAAGGGTTCGTCACGTCGTCTTTTGTACACTGGATAAGAGTCACTACCCTGTCGTGTTTGAGATGAAAAGTTTTTAGGAATTTTTTTTTGCAGTGTCCATCCCTCATACACGGGCCATTTGGGTTGAGCATGCCGCAAGGTCTATGAATCATGTGTTTCAGGACTTCATGATGTAATTGTGGCTCCTCCTTATAGTGTGGTATTTTTGCCCTCACAATTGCATCATACTCTTCTGGGCTGCGTAATTTATCATTGTTTTCCAATATAAGTAGCATATGCACATGTGACAATCCTCTTTTATGGAATTCTGTAACGTACATGTAGTTCTTATCATTCCCCAAGACGCCTTTATCAATGACATCGACCCTCAATTGCTCAAAATTGGCTCGAAATATTCTTGTAGTTAAATCAGGGCGAGCCTGTGAAGTTTGAATTTCTTGGAGTTCAGAAGTGATTTCACTCCAAGATGGATTACATGTCATTGTAGGGAAGATGTCTGGTTTGCCATCATTAAGCACAATAGCCATACCATCCTCATAATGCTGAGTCAAGTCTCGACGACTCCCAATGAATGATGATGATAGTACAGTTTGTTGTCCAACATTTGCTGTAACAATAAAATGATTATGTTAATGTAGGTAAACTCAATTGTCAATATTCCCTAAAATTTATTTCTTCGAATGGTTACCTGCATTATATTCTCCTATATTCAAGGCATCTTGTAACCTTTGATATACTTCAGCACGAATATTATTTTGATTTTGATGGATCCACCTCAACCTTCCCGCCTCAACTTTGACATAGTTGTCAACAACATATTGTTGTAGAAGTCATCCAGATCGTAACAATAATGATAGATCATTGGGACGAATCTATAAATAGACATGGTTAAATTATATGTGTGTGACTAAAGAAATACAAATAATATAGTATCAGAATATGATATACATATTATTAATGAAAAGTACTTGTAACATGTAATTGTAATACTCTCGACATGTAATACGTCTACCATTATGGCTTGTTGTGTTTGTATCCCACCCGTGCGTTCCATATGGGAATAGAATAGGATATTGCATGAGGTCATAATATCCTACAGTTTCTTGTATCCTTATTAAATTTCTTGCATGGGTTGTTACTTTGATGTCCCTTCCCTTTATCATTGTTTCAACATCTCCAACAATAGTAATTGCTGCAACTTGTGAAGTAGTTAGAAGATTATATTGTGGTTGGTTAGCAGGACACTCTTTAATGATGAGATTATATTGATGAACATCTGTTCGTGATGCAAGTTGTCTAAAGATGTGTACAAGGGGTTATGAAGATGAAATATTTGTTGTGACTTTGAGACTATGTTTTCATGAAGGTGGGGGTTTTCCAACATCCTATTTTGTAATTCATGATCGGTGTCATATATATATATATATAATATATATATATATATATATATAATTGCATGAAACGTGGTCTATCTCCTTCATTGGGATGTAGTCCTCCAATGTTGTGATAAATTGATCCTTGAGCACGAAAGGTATAGATACCACGTCCAATTGCGGCTAAGTTGTTATGAAGATGAACACCTAATGAAGTAAATGAAAATATATGATTGTAACCCCTAATATGGTGCCTAAAATGTTCATATGATGAGTCAATAATTAAATCAAGCAATTGTTGAGGTGCATTTATTACAAATAGTTTGTGTTTCATGGTGAAACAACCTCGCGTTGCACCATGTACATGAAGTTGGAGTGGGTAATTGGGATGCAATCATTCTTCTATTATCACGGAAGTTTCTAGCACTGTTATGTCTTGATTGGAATGTGCATCTTCTAGTTGTATGTTCTAGGAGAACATTGAATGATATTAATGAAAATTGACCATTTGTATTTTTAAGATAGTGATCAAATAATTAATACATTTTTCATGAATGATGTTCGCGGAAGTTATGTCCAATAGTTTGGAAGAAGAAATAAATTTAATTTTTTATACGAATCTGTAACATCTACATGAGTATGGAAAAGAGATGTTCGTGCTTCACTATAATTTCCTCCATTAAAATGTCTTGCATCAAAGTTATAACCTAAAGCAATAGTTTAAAAGATATGTAAGAGTTAAAATTTTATATTTTTAAATTATTTTAAAAATGATGTAAAGCCAAAACATAAGTTAAATATAGAATGATGTATTGTTATTTTACGAACCAAGATAATTTCCAGGGTTATGTTGATGGGTTGACCTTGCTTCATTGTCATGGCGACTAAGATAAGTTGGTCCACCAGAGTGAATATCTAATGAGAAAATATAACTGTAGTTATATGATTTTAGAGTAATGGGAAATTTTAGAAATAATTTATGAAAGGTCAAAATAGAAGTTAGTTCAAAATTTGTAATGAGACATAAGTGTAAGCAATTAGAAATAAATTTTCAAATACTAAGCAATAATACCTTCAAGAGTTCGCATATGACTTGGTCTTGCCTCATTGTTATGAGTTCCATGATATGTTGTTGGACCAAAGTTATAAGCTGCATCAAAAAATAAGAACAACTTTAGGTCAACATGAAAACACGTAAAAAATTATACATATATACATTTGATATATATAACAATTTAATAACATTATGTTAACCATTGTTAACTTCAGGGCTATGACAATGACTTGTGTCTGCTTCATTGTCATGAGTTCCATGATATGTTGTAATGTAATGTTATTGACATCTGTTCAAAAAATAAAGTAGACAAATTATAGGACTTGGTCATAAATCTTTGTCACATGTTTCATGACAAATCAATTTTTTTTACGTAAAATTATTTTTTTGGTAAATATGTACTATTAGGACATTGCTATGATTTAAATGTTTGTGTATATGTACATCAAGAAGATTAGATTTATATAAAAATATTTAAATATATATATATATTAGTTATCTATAGTTTGGAATATGAATATGCTTCAATGTTATTGATTAAGTCACACTTATCGTATCACAATTCTAATGTGTAGAGAATTGAATTTTAACGAAATAAATATTTATACATAGTGTATATATTTCAACCATTAAAACAAATTACCTATGTGGAATTGTGGACGAAAAGATGATCTAGCAATTTGACGTACGGACATCAATCTCATTATACTTGGAATATTTGTTGGTATATCTTCAATAAATGTATTAATAAAACCTAAAATTGGAAATAAATTAAACAAAAATATCTCAATATTAATATTACCATTATGTCATTTTAATTGTAAAGATTAAGTTGAATAATTTTATATAGTTTTTTAGTGTAAGGAAATGTGATATGTACTAACTATAGTAGTACAATTAAATTATGACAAAATGAAAGTTTTTGCATAGTGTATATGTTTCAGCTATTAAAACATTAAATATGCCAAATTGTTGACGTAAAGATGACCTAGCAATTTGACGTATCGCTGTCAACCTCATTATAGTCGAAATATTTGTTAGTATATCTGTAGAATGATTATGAATGGAACCTAAAATTACAAAAAATTAACGTTAAATAAAAAATATTTTAATATTAAAATTATGAATTTAAAATGAGTAATATTTGAAAAGGTTTTTTTTTAATTTAAGGAAATATGATATGTAACAAAGGTACTAATACTTGTATGAGAGTGTTTGCTGTATGTCATGGATATCATACTTTCTTGGGCATTTGTATGACAATGCATATTTTTTTCAGTTAATTGTGTTCCATTGCCATTGTTTCGTTCGTAGCGTGTTAAACGTCTCCTTGCTAATTCTTGTTGTCTTTGCTCTATGTTCATGTTGTTCCTTCTTTGTCTAACATATTGTCTTAGTCTCTGTCGTCTTTGTTCTTGTGATTCATGCCTATGTGAATTTTTCACTCTCTATGATGAAATATGATCTAATGTAAGATGTATGTATGCAACTATGAGAATTAAATTATAAGAAAATGAATATTTGTACTTTAATTAGGAATATTCTTACTGCCATTGGTTTGTTTTCATTGCATAGCACGGACCTTTATCCTTCTGTCAAGCACAATACTCCGCTGAAAAATTCACAAATTCTTAACAACATTATGCATTCCCTAATTATTGTTTTAAACTTCTCTAGTAGTATTTTATTTAATTTTGAATACTATACGTTATAGGTAATCGTAAAGTCCAAAAATGGAAGCATGTTGTTGTGTGCAGAAACAATTACCTCATTCATCTTCTATCATTCTCGCCCAAAGTTGAGAATAAGAACTTAAAAATAAATATTTGTTATTAAGTAATTAGATGTATAAGTTTTCTATTCTTTCAATGCATTATTTCCTAATAAAAATATCTAATTTTGAGATTTATGGTCAATGTTAAATAATATAGAGAACAAAGAGATTACCATATAGAGACACCAAAAAGTTGGCTGCATAAAAAACAAAGAGATATATATTAATAATATGTAGCAGATAGTTGAATTTTAGTTTTTTTGTTCATGAATATAATATAGTCTCTCTAAAGTATTAAAAGCTTATGAATATAATAATAGTCTCATTAAAATATTAAAAGCTTGTAGAGAATAATATGTATGTGAACATAATTTTTCAGAATTAGTAAAAACATAAAAAGTAGACCAAAATAATTGAGGTTTTATAAGAAATTAAAAATATGTGTATTAACCAATTTTATTTTTATAATTAAGTTTGTAATAATAATTATTGTTAGATTTTATACAATAATCACAGATATTTCATAGCCTTGATTGAATGAGGATGTTAAGTCTGTTGCCGTTAATATCACAAATATTCAATCCATCAAATAATTTCATACTATATTTAGTCAATATTGATACTTTAAAATAAAAATAATCACATTTTATAATAATAATGACAGTTACTGTAACACCCGTTTTTGCAACTTAGAAATTAGGACTTCATTATAAAAATATGATGAAAATTTAAATAAAATTAGAGGCAAGTTGTTAGAAAATCGAAGTGAAATTAAAATTTATTTTCATTAACATTTTCAAGATGCAGAAATATTCAATATTATCATTATCCAAAAACGATGTATCACATTCCACCTGAAAGCCATAATTTATATGATTATTTATTTGTTTAAGTATATAGCTTTACAAAATCATTAATCGTAATTTTAACATAATGATTATAAAAGACATCCTATATGCGAAAAGAATCACTCTTAAGTATTTTTCATAAAATATAACTTATACAAAAATTTGTTCAAAAGACCAAGGGTATTCCTAAATCAGAGCCAATACTCCCAATATAAACAAGATACTTAACTATATACCAGTTAAGTTCTTCTTGTCTATATTTCCATCAATGGATATCCATAGAGCAACTGCAACAAACCTGGAAATACACATAGTATAGACAAAAGAAAAGACAAAGAAAATGGAATAAGAACCAACTACGGCGACCGCAACGTGGAATTACATAGAGAAATAACATTAATGTGAGACACCCTATAACAACACCATAAACAAACAATGTCAAACATATGCAAATGATGCATGAAGTTAGTGTCTTATACAAGAGGATATTCACATCCACAATTAGTATATCTTTCATGCAATACAATATGCAATTCACCAACCAATCACCACCAACATTACAATACTCGAAGGTCAAGATCCTAGTGAGAAAGCAACCGGGAGTACAGATATCCTTAACAACGGCAAGTAACAATATCAATTGTTTTCCAATTACCTCTATCTGAGGTGCTTACGTGGTAAGCCCAGTCCATTTCAGGACTCCTCTCTACCGATCATGAAATGCGCAAGGGGTGTCAGAGACCGCTTAGTTTGCATGTAGGACTATCCTGGTCATACAGGTAATGAACCCGGACCCTCACTAGACTATCCCACCTAAGCAATCTCTCAAGGCTTCTTGATGAATCACCGCCATTGCTGCCCCTATCCAAATCCCAATGATATTTCTATCATCGCATCTTTCCATTTTCTCCAACTCCAACTACACGAATGCAATGCATGCACACTAACCGAAGTTAGTCCATTAAATCTTTTAATCAAGGTTTTCCAATTTTTTTATTTCAACAAACATCACATAAGTTAGTCATCTCAGCCCCAATGCATTTCTTTCCTGCCAAGTCCAATGGACGAGCTCAAGACGCTAGCTTAGTATCCAAAATCATTAAGTAAAACTACAAATCTCCCTACACTTTCAAGTGTGTGAATAGCCATAGGCTCTCATCAAATTCAATCTCTCCAAAAATACAACATAAGTTAGTTGTCTGAGCCCCAGTGCATTTTTACTATTACATGTCCTTGGACGAGCTCAAGACACTAACTTGGTGATTTAATATACAAGCAAGACCTCAATTTCAAACTCTTGTATTTTCATATCAGTATAACAACTCATGTATATATTTCTCATTAAATATCATGATCAAGTTATATATTTTGAAACCAATACAACAATCAACTTAATTATATTTTCCATATCAATACAACAATCCATAACATAACCATTACAATTGAGATATTTCTAAATTATGACATTGTCACAAACATTCAGCACATACAACAATTATTAATTTATCACAATACTCACATGCATTCAAACATAATTATTTAACAACCTTCCATGACGATGTAATACCATAAGCGAGTACCTCGCATTATGTTACGCACAACAATGAATTCATACACATATATTTCTAGCACAATCAAATATCTAAGACTCTATACATCATCATGAAAAAGGATTAAAGACTCTTACATGAAAACAAGTTTCCATGAGAGTTCCTAATCTACAAGACTCTCCGACTTTTGAGGGAATCGGAGAGGAAAAACTTTAATGAAATACTCTAAGACCACAATGGTCTTCTCCCTCACCTGGGTTTACATAAGCTCCTTGTCCAGCAAACAAACTAGATCTTCCATTGTCTCCTTCAGCTTTAGAATCTTCTCTCACAACATGTCAATAACGATCAAGTCACAAATTAAATTCTAATCTACCTAAAATTAACAATTTATAAAAATAGGATACATAACTATCCATCTATAATGAAATAAAACATATAACTCCTACAAAGTCATAACCGATAATAATATACACTCTCCTATCTTTTGAGAAGTATAAAAATATAAAAGCTTTGACCATTGAACAAACTATCATCATTAACCCACTCTAAGTTATACGCAATATTAAAGGAGTAAATTAATAGAGTCTAGCACGCTAGCATTAACATATACAAAAGTGAAGAGAAAAGTGAACACACCCAATAAAAGAAAATATTCAATAAAATATTTATTTCTCCATCATCAAATTTCAACCCTTCAAACATATATAAATGATTCTTTTTATGAACACCTATCTCATCTACAAATCCAATATTTCTAATGTTTTAAATCTGTTAAATGAATAACCAATATAAATAGTAATTGCAATAATAATCATAATAGTAACCGTTGTACTATCATATCATAATAACCACGATACCATTTGAATATGTTAAAGTCTGTACAAAAATGCAACCATTTTCCACATTTAATTTATTGCAAAACAATAGAGGGACATTGGATTAATAGTGATTAATTAAGTTATCACCCACATACTTGCTACATATTGCATAACAAGTAAAGATACTACCTAAACAAACAAACAAATAATATATTAAGATGTCGGAGAAAGGATTTAGCCCATAAAATACTAAAATCAATAAATACAATAAGCAAACTCACATTGTTTTATGAATGAGGATAAAAGTGGAACAACGGTGGGTGATTATGCCATGTGGGATGGTTTATGGGCTAATTGTGTTTACTAGAGGATGAACAAATGAGTCATAATATTGGGCAAAAGTTAAAAGAAGAAAGGGTTAGATTTTGTGGTTTGTAAATACCAGAGAAAGAGAAACATGGGGACAGTTACCGAGATGAAGATAAAATAAGTGATGAAGTAGAACATGGGTGTCTTGGAGAGAGAATTTGGGAGAACAATAATCAATAATTTTGGTGATTGCGGCATTTCTTTTTACTAGTTGGAGGTATAAAGATTTAGAATGTATATATACTAAATATTAGGTATGTGAATTGTAGAACTTCTGTAACATTAAGCATAAACTTATTTTTATAGTATAAATATATATCATATATTAATAACAACAATAAAAATTATTAGGATAAGGATTATGTTTATGATGATAATGAACTTCTTTCATGGTGTAATTTTCATTTCCTATATTGCCCTTAATATTATTTAATTTTTACAAAAAAATACTATATAATCCTAAGCAACTACCATCAATTCATTAATTAACCACATATCTCACATTAAATTAAACATTATCATAAACAAAAAAATATAATATAAAGTACACTGAACACAACAAATACATTTTGATTCAAAAAATGAAATATATAAAAATTGAATATGTAGTATCAACAATATTCAGCGGCAAGCACGAAGTGCTTGTACACACTAGTATTAATAACAACAATAAAAATTATTAGGATAAGGATTATGTTTATAATGATAATGGATAAAAGGATTGAAAAGATTAAAAAGTAAGATAAATATTATAGAGTTAGGGATAAGTGATCAAAAGATAATATGCTTAACATATTTTATCATAAACATTATCATATCATAATTACTCAAATCAAAATTAAAATGAAGATCAAAATATTATCAACATGAATAATACATGAGATATTATTACTAGGTAACTTATTATGAAAAGATGAATACTTGCAAAATATATTTAACTCAAATCCACTATACGTTCCAAAATTTGTGAACACTTAAATAATATAATAAATATTATTTCTATCTTAAAAATATATTTTTGAAATCAACCTAAATCTTAGAAGATAAAGATTCACTTGACTAAATATAACTAATATAGTAACTTATTTTTAAAATTAAACAAAATTATAAACTTATTGGATAATCATTAAAAATACATAATATTCATCTAAATAAGTCTTAAAATAACTCTACAAAGTAAATCTAACTTTTCATTCACACAAAAATTTAAGAAATTGAAGGTGTTACAGTTACTCCATAAAAATTGATCATAATCTCAATTTCAAAACCAAAACCCTCATTTCTCAACCACGGAATTAATATCTCTCATCTATTTTTCTCCAACAAAACCCTCACCTTTCTCACTTTTCCAACAATATTGCAACCACTTCGCAATGTTCACACATCAGAGGAAGGCAACGACTACAACAACATCATTCACTCCCTACCGTGGCACCACTTTCAATCTCCTTTCCTCCGTTGTGAAGGGTAAGTCCATCCTTTTTGCAGATGAACAACTGTTGGCTTAGCGAAACTACGAAGTAGGTGGTGGTTGTGTTTGATGTTGGGAACATGGATGACTGGAGAAAGTTTAAGGATAGTGAATTGCTCGATGAGGCTTTTACGCAGAGAAAAGACCATGAACAGTCTTAGATAAGGTTTTGGGGCTGGAAAAGGAGGTTAGTTTGAAGATAGTGAAATTTTTATTTCTTTAATTTGTTGATGTCAAAGGCTTGAAGAACGAACAAAGGATATTAAATGTCTTCCCATTTCATTAGCCTTGATTGTTAAATGGCTTATTCTGTGCTAACCATGACTTTAAAATGAGTAATTTTTGAAAGGGGAATAATAATAATCATAATAATTTTAATCATAATGAGAATAACAATAGTAACAACAATAGCACATCTTCATCTTCCTCTTGTACCGCATGAATCAATGTAAGTGTATATCATTCTACCATAGTACAATGTTAGTGTCACAAACACCATATTAGCCTTGATTGTTAAATATCTAATTTTTTTTGTATTGAACAAAAATGGAATAGGAATGTGGGTTTTTGAAGAAGTGGGTATGGCACAACTACTACACCAGTTAGGAAGTGCAAAAAATATTCAAAATGAATGAAAACGGTGTCGTATATGGTGGAGAGTATGGTGCAAGAAGAGAGATAAAGAGTTTGAATTGAATATTTGGTTTAGAATTAGAACATGAAAGTTTGGAAGGATGAAGATGAATTGAAAATAAGAAGTTCTCGTGCATGGTTCATGTTATTTTTTTATTTTCAATTACTTTCATCTCAAGTTAAATGAAGAGTAACAAAAAGAAACTGTATTATCATTTTCATCACATTTTAAACCGTTGGTATAGCTTTTTTTAATAATTAAATTCTCTATAATGCACAAATATACACTTTGAATTAACAATAAATAAAAACATAGGTTTAGTGTTGTTGTAACGTAAATTGGTTCTAGTAGAGAGAAAAATGGAAGAAAAATGAAGTAAGAGATGAGAAATACCTGGAAGTTGGAAGAAATTATTTTGTGAAGTGAAGAAATTATTAGTTGTAATTAAACAAATTTCAAGCCAAGATGAGTAGTAGTAGTAGCATGTTTGAAAGTTAGATAAAAGTCATGCTTCATCTAAAAATGATGCACCCAATGACAGTGCCGGTTTAAGTAGCGAAATCTACACAAATATAGAGTTTGAATAAACAAGAGAATAAAAACATAAATTCTTGTGAGTTATTGGTTATTATTGCAATTGAATGAATACATCTTGATTTCATTGATTGAAGCTTTGAACCAAAAGCTCAATTTATACAAAAGAAGTCATGGTTGGCAGAATAACTAACCAACCAGAAAAACAGAAAAAGAACTAAAAAGGAAAGATTCCTAATAACAAACTAAACAAAAATCTATTTTTGGAAACAATTAACTAACAAACAAACTAATGGAATAATGATGAAGAAGATGATGATCACAATAGCCCCCTTCAAGCTGGAGAATATATGTCAATAATGCCCAACTTGAAAAGTAAGTAATGAAAAGGTTGAGGATCTAATGGCTTGGTGAAAATGTCAGCATATTGTTCAGAGGATTGAATAGGTAAAAGATGGAAGAGTTTGTTTTGAAGTCTTTCTCTCACAACATGACAATCAATCTCAATGTGTTTGGTTCTTTCATGAAAGACATTGTTGGAGGCAATGTGGCAAGCGGATGAGTTATCACAGTAAAGAAGAGAAGGAGTTTTAAAAGAAATAGGAATGAACTGGATAAGGTATCTTAGCCATTGTAGTTCACATGATGTAGCAGCCAATGCTCTGTATTCTGCCTCAGAGGAGGATCGAGCCACTGTTTGTTGCTTTTTAGACTTCCATGATATAAGAGCATTGCCAAGAAAAACACAATAACCAGAGATGGATTTCCTGGTATCTATGCACGCGCCCCAATCTGAGTCTGAGAAGGCTTTGTATTGCAGAGAAGATGAAGAAGGATAGAACAAGCCTTGGCCAGGGGCAGATTTGATGTATCGAAGAACTCTGGTTAGAGCTTTGTAGTGAGTAGAGGTTGGAGAAGCCATGAATTGGCTTAATTGTTGCACAACAAAGCTTAAGTCGGGTCTAGTGTTTGTGAGGTAAAGGAGTCTTCCTACAAGCCTCCTATATAGTGTTGCATCAGGAAAATGAGAACTATCTTGTTGATGAAGTTTGGAAGTTCTAACCATCGGGGTAGGAAGAGGTTTGGATGAAAGGAAACCAGTGTCTTGTAAGATATCCAAAGCATACTTCCTTTGTGAGAGGATGATGCCTTTGGTAGATCTGGAAATCTCGAGACCTGGAAAGTATTTGAGAGGCCCTAAATCTTTGATTTTGAACATGGCATGAAGATGAGCTTTGACAAAGTTGATTTCATTTTGATCTGTACCAGCTAAGATCAGGTCGTCAACATAAATGAGAAGAATGGTGAACTTGGAATTAAAAGTTTTAATAAAGAGAGAATGGTCATGTTGTGATTGTGTATAGTCAAGAGAAAATAAAGTGGAAGACAATTTGTGATACCATTGCCTACTAGCTTGCTTCAAACCATAAATTGATTTGTGAAGCTGACAAACCTGATTTGGTTTATAACCAATGATTCCAGGAGGAATTAACATGTATACCCCTTCATCAAGCTCTCCATGAAGGAAAGCATTGTTGATATCAAGTTATTGGAGAGTCCAATTTTGAGCAGAAGCAAGAGCAAGAATTAACCTAACATTTGATAGTTTGATAACAGGGGCAAATGTATCAAAGAAATCTATACCTTCAATTTGAGTATACCATTTGGCGACCAAACGAGCCTTATACCTTTCAATGCTTCCATATGAGTTGTATTTAATCTTGTAAACCCATTTAGTCCCTATAGGAACCTTATCAGGAGGAAGATCAACAATAGACCAAGTGTTATTGAGTTCAAGGGCATTGAGTTCATGCTGCATAGCTTCAATCCAATAGGGAGACATGATGGCTTGTTTATAAATTTTTGGTTCTGCTGTGGTGGTAATGGAAAGGGCATGTTGGAAAGCCTTGAGAGATAGAGAATGATAGGAAAGGACAACAGATAAAGGATATTTGATTCTTGGTTTGTGAGGAAGAGTGTTATGGCTGAGGATGCTATGATGGAAATCTTGTAGGTAGGAAGGGGGTGTCTAATCCTATTAGATCTTCGAGGTTCAAGGATAGGGTCACTAGAAGATGGAGTTGTATGGTTATGAGGTGAGTCAGTGGTGCATGATATTGGTTCAGGATTATATGGACAGGTCATTGGTAAGGCATTGGTATGGTCATCATAAAGAAGAAATTCAAGGCTTGATTCAGTAGGTAGTATAAAGTCAGATTGTTTATGTTCAGAAAAGGCATTGGCATATGGGAAAACCTGCTCATGGAAAGTGACATGCCTTGATAGAAAAATGGCATTTGTACTGATATCTAGGAGTAAGTACCCTTTGGTCCCTGTTGTGTATCCTAAAAATATGCATTTTTTGGGTCTAGGGTCTAGTTTTGTCTTGTGGTTGCTAAGAGTGCATGTACAACAAAGGCTGCCAAAAACCTTTAAGTCATTGAGGTCAGGTTCCTTATTGTATAATAGGTTAAAAGGGGATTTGTTTTGCAGGACATAGCTAGGCAACCTATTAATAAGAAAGGTGACATGTCTAACAGCAAAAGACCAAAAAGTGATTGGTAATTGAGACTGAAATAAAATTGATCTAGTTACATTTAACAAGTGCCTATGTTTTCTTTCAACAATAGAATTTTGTTGTGGGGTTTCAACACAACTAGTTTGATGTTGGATTCCTAAATTTTGATAAGTTGCAGGTGTATTAAATTCCTCCCCATTATCAGTCCTTATGACTTTAATTATCTTGTTGAATTGAGTTTGAACAAACTGAATAAAGCTATGAACAAGATTCCTAGTTTCAACCTTAGATTGCATTAAGAAAAGCCATGTATGTCTACTAAAATCATCAATAATAGTCAAGAAATATTTATGTCCATGTATGGAGGGAACACCCAAGGGTCCCCATATGTCCATGTGGACAAGATCAAAAGGAGATTTAGCATGATGAGTGCCTTTTGAGAAGGGAAGTTTTGCCATTTTTGCCATATAACAGAAATCACAAATCAATGATGAATCATATTTAACCAAAGGAAATTGCTTAGAAATAGTGTGTAAAACATTACTAGAGGGGTGTCCAAGTCTTGAATGCCATAAATCAAAGTTGACACTCTTAGTGTTATTTGCAATTATTCTGTTTACATTGCACAAGACTTGTTTAGATGACTTAGATGTTATTTTGAGTATATATAAGCCATTCAATGCTTCAACATGTCCAATCATCTTCATGGTAATCATATCCTAAATAAGGCAATGAGAACTATCAAAGATCAATATGCAATTTAATGATCTTGTAAGCTTATGTATAGATATTAAGTTGTATTGAAAATCAGGTAAAAATAGGACATTATGCAGAGTAAGTTGTGCAGATAGTGTAACTGTTCCTGATTGTTGAGCAATAAGAGATGATCCATTTGGAAGCTTAATTCTTACATGCTTAATAGGTCTTAATATGTCAAAATTAGAGATGAAAGGGCTTATATGATCAGTGGCTCCACTATCTAAAATCCAAGATAAGATGTTACCTGATATATGGTTGGGATTATCACTTGTTGTAGTGCTTTCTTCTGTGTTTTTGTGACTGAACTGGTTGACATTGTGTTGACCCTTATTTGTTGAATTCACATCTGCTTGTTGTAGGAGATTGGTGAGTAGAGCATATTGTTCTGGATTGAACTATAGGGCAGGTTGTTGTTTGGTATTCTCGAATTGCTTGGTTTCTATCAAATTGTTCACTGCACCTTCATTTTCTTTAATCTTGGTGTAATTGGGAGGAAATCCATGCTTGTGATAGAATGTGTCTATGGTGTGACCTCCTTTATTGCAATAGGTACATATTCTTGTGGATGAAAATCTTTGGTTGTATCCTCTTCCTCCCAACCTTCCTCTGCCTCTTTGGTATGAATTAGTGCTCCTACCACCTGTGGTTCTCCAGTTATCATCTTGAATTCTTTGGATCATTACATTGTCATTTCCTATGGTGTTCCTCCAATTCTCATTGTCCCTTCTATTGGATAAGAGTCTTGTTTCATTGTTCTGAGTGGTGTTTAATTGGTTTTCAGCCTGAGTGACTAAGGAGAATACCTTGTTGATGGAGGGTAGAGGTTCCATCAATAAGATTTGAGACTTAGTGGTTTGAAATTGGTCATTCAATCCCTTTAGAAAACATATCACGTATTCTGATTCTCTGTGATCCTTGATGCTCTTGAGGAGGTTGCATCTGCATTGAATCTCACAAGTGCAGGAAGGTGTAGGTCTCAATGATTCTAATTCTTCCCAAATGGTTTTCAGAGTAGTAAAATATATTGATACATCCCTCTCTCCTTGCTTGATAGAATGGATTTCTTGCAGCAGATTGGACATCTTGAAGTATTTGCCCTTCGAAAACCTCTCCCTTAGATCTTTCCATAGATCTTGTGCATTGTCAATGTAGACAGTGCTTTCAGCAATTTTGGGGGAAAGAGACCTAGTGATCCAAGACACAACCATGTTGTTGTATCTTTCCCAAATATCAAAGTGAGGATCAATAGGAGAGGGCACTCTTATGGAGCCATCAACGAATTTGAGTTTGTTTTTGGATGATAAGGCTCTCCTCATGGCTCTACTCCATGAGTGATAATTCCCACCCTCTAATGGTGGTGATACTAGAATTGCACCAGGATTCTCCCCAAGGTGTAGGTAATATGCATTGATGGGGTTCTGAGGGTCGACATTAAGGAAAGGAACAGAGGAGTTACCTTGTGATTCATGAATACTTAAATCTGCCATGATGTTTTGGAAGAAATCGAAGACAAGAAGTGGTTGATCTGAACCAGAAGATCCTTTGAGAGGAATAGGAGAAAGAATGGACCTTGATATTGTCTTTTCTATGATGAACAGTTTGCAACCATTAATGGTTTATGCCTTGTACTTGAGCATGAAAACTAAGGAATCAGAATGGGGGAAATGCCATTCTACAATTGATGCAAATGGATTGAGTGTGCGCAGTAGAGCTCTCAGATTGAGAGCTCTAATACCATATTGCAATTGAATGAATACATTTTGATTTCATTGATTGAAGCTTTGAACCAAAAGCTCAATTTATACAACAGAAGTCATGGTTGGCAGAATAACTAACCAACCAGAAAAATAGAAAAAGAACTAAAAAGGAAAGATTCCTAATAACAAACTAAACATAAATCTATTTTGGGAAACAATTAACTAACAAACAAACTAATGGAATAATGATGAAGAAGATGATGATCACAATAGTTATTAACATATTTCATATTGGTTATGGAAGAGAGAAAAAATAGAAGAACTAAAAGGGGAGATATGGGAAATACCTGAAAGTTGGAAGACATTATTGCCTATAATGAAACAAATTCCAAGCCAAAATGAGTAGTAGTGATAGTAGTAGCATATTCTTGCTTAAGACATTTAATGTTAAAAACTCATATTTTTTAGCTTCAAATAATGTATTGAATGACATATACTCGAAGATGTATCTATACTATTTTTTTTTTGCTTAAGATAATGTTCTTATTGGAAGGTAGAATATTATATAGAACATGGCACAACCTCTTGAATATTGCCATGATATAGAACATGACAGTTTTTTAACCTTTGAAACTTTTTTCATTAACTTCTTATGTAACTTCCCTCCTTATAATATAGAATATCCAAATTTTTAACTTCTTAGTATTGTTGTTCAAACTATTGAAGTGCATAAAATAAAATATATATTTGAAGTGCTACATAAAATGTGGCATTAAAAACTTTCAAAACTACTACTTATTGATGTTTAGTTTTTGCTTCACATAATGTTCTTATTGGCATTAAAATATATGAAAATCAAACCATTAAATATATATATATATATAAATCAGAACAAAAATTATTCAGGTCTGTTATACTATAATATCATGCTGGTTATTTGAGATGAATACATGGAACATGTATTGGATTATAATGTTATATATGATTTTTTGGTAAAAAAATAGAAGATTGGGAGGGCAAAATAGAGAACCAGAAATTATACCATGATGAGGTAGTTACAATAAGTTTTGGCTTTATTAAGTTGTATAGATATATATCATTCAACATTTATATTTAATCATTATTGATTTTTCAAAAAAGTAATACAAATGAATAGTAGATGATATATTGATTTTGCATATATATTTATACTGACAATACATAAATATTATACTATAATAATTATATGAAATGTTAACTAATGTCCTATGGTCAATAAATCCAAAATAGAAACATTACATTAGAAAATGTTTAATCCTTCACAGCCATAATTTCCCCCCATAATATGCCTTGTTTAGTGCCCAAACACAAAATCACATATTTAAGAGAATCGAATACATTGTACTTGAATCTAGACAAATTAATATAATAATAGTAATATCCCAAAAATGAAATCTAATATAGAGAATATCAAGACCGTTAGATTTGTATAATTATAGGCATCCAGTTACCAGATTCCGGGTTCAACCACCGTGACAGTGGCGACTGGGTGAACCGTAGGATGATGATGAAGATCTTCCGCTCTTTGTTCCTGACATGATCCTCACCTGAATGTCATCCATAACGAAAACTTCCTCCTCCGCCGGCGGCGTGATCTCCATGGAAGAAAACGCCGAGAGCGAAAATCTACAGCGGGAACCGAAGCTACTGTTTCCAAGACTGTTGTTGCCGGACGCTTTCGTGGACATGCTGTTGTACTTGTTGGCGCTGAAAGTCGGCGAAGTGAAGAGCTCGTCGGCGAAAAAGTAGTAGGACGTGAGTGGCCAACCGCCGTCGTCGATGTTCTCGGTAAAACGTTTGAGATAGAGTCCTCTGTGATGATCATACATCTCAATCTTCAACGGCGAAACATTGTCGTTCGAAGTCCTCAACTTCATCGTGTTCCTTCGTGCACTTTTCATCCTGTATGAAAATACACGAAGCTGTTACACTAAAAGCTTCCAATTCGATTCGAAATTATGACAAATTGGAACGAAATTGTAACTCTTGTTTCATTTCACCCCAAATCAATTATCAATCACGCTTTGAATTTTTCATCCAGAAACATGGAAAGTTGAAAACAGACTGCGAAGAAGAAAAAAAATAAGATACTTCAAATGAGTTCAAATTAATCATTTTTACTTTTGTGTCAAATTAATTATTGTAAAATATGCTAAAAAACTAATTTGACAATCATTTAATCAAACTGGTAAAACAAAAAATATGATAGATTAAAATATTTATTTCCTCTGAAAAACAGTGTCTAATTTTAGTGTATTTACTTAGAAAATGTGAAGAAGAAAAAGTGTTTGATGTTTGTATTGGATTATGTTTATTTTCACCTCTTTGAATGTTCAATTGCACACTAAGGGTGCCAAAATTATCTATAATCCAAAATCCATCTAAATTAAATCCATTCATTAGAACTAATAGATTTAAAGGATATAATCCAGTGAGTAGTGTTGATAATGGATGTATTCAAATCCATCCATTATATCCAATGGATATCCATGAGTACATCCATTTGGATGGATACCCAATCCATCTAAAAAATAAAAATGAAAACAATCTTTTTTCCCAATTAATTCAACATTAATATAAAAAATATCTCTCACCTTTCTAAGCACAATCATACACACATTACAAAAGCTGAAAATTATAATTGTGATTTTAAAAAGTGCTTATCAAAAAATTATAAACGATTTCGGCCTTAGTGCTTTACCCTAACATCTTAATGCAAAGTATAAATATATCATTTTGGTTATTGACTAATGTGATAATATAATAATAAAATGAATTATTTCCGGATGATGAACTATTATATACAACTTGTGGATGTCCCAATTATTAGGGGTGTAAGCGGTTCCGGACTAAACCGTGAAACCGAACCGTAAAATGCGGTTCAGTTCGGTTCTACGGTTCGGTTCAGTTTTTTTATTTGGAACCATTTAAGTTCGGTTCGGTTCAGTTTTTTATTTGAAACCATTTAAGTTCGGTTCAGTTCAGTTTCTTTTTAATTTAGAACCATTAAGTTCGATTCGTTCACGTTTTTGTAAATTTTGATACCTTAGAACCGAACCGAACCGCATATTAAAAAATAATTTTGTTTATATTTGGATGGTTAAGAATTTAGGATTATTAATACATATAGACTATAAATAAGAGGCAAATAGCAAAAAGTAAATTAGTAAACAAATCTAAATATCTATTATCTCTATTATTCATTGAGAATATAGAAAAAAACTGAAAAACTAGTATACATTTTGTTACTATTCAAAGACGAAAACCGCGGAACCGAACCGAACCATTAATAAACGGTTCAGTTCGGTTCCTAAATAAAATTTGCGGTTAATTGAGTAAAATTGGACCATATCTTTGTGTTCGGTTGTGTCACTAAATTGCATCAAAAACTGAACCGAATTTTTACACCCCTACCAATTATGTTATACCGGAGATTCTTACCAATAAGAGTGCTTATAAAAAAAACTTCACAAACTCACATTTTTAAAAGTGCTTATAAAAAAAGTACTTTTTTTAAAAGTGTTTGTCAAGACAATTATTTTTTAAAAGGTGTTCTTTTTAAAAAAATCACTTTTTAAAAGCAATGTTTTTTAAAAATGTTTTTAAAATTAATATTTAAAAATGCTATATTAAATAATAAATTAAAAAAAATCCTTGAAATTGCGTTATTAAAAATGTTTTGTTAAAAAAAAAAAAAGTGGGTTGACTATCCATCCATCCAATCCATTAAAATTGATACATGGATAAAATGAATAGATTGAAATCCATTGGATATGGATGGATTAGATAATTTAAAAATGTGATGTAATGAATTTATATGGATTGATGGATAATTTTCTATCCATAAATTAGGATCCAAATCCATTCAAACTCATCCAATTGCCACCCCTACATACCATGCTAAACATAATAATAAACAATAAAGTGGAGATTATATATATATTTAATTTAATACAATGATTTAGTTGCAGCAAATGCAGGAGTGAGAGTAGATTTATGAGATTTGTTTAACAATGGCATTTACATTGAATAATAAAAGCACCACAAACAATGGGAGATTTCCTATACACAAGTTATTTAATACCCAGCAAAAGCCTTATTGTTGTTCCTAAAATGAATCTAAAGCTTGTTGAGCCACCAAAATTCCACCTTATTTTTCAGATACCATTAAGGGAATTGTTGAGATTTCCATCCAAGTACAACATGAGGTCGCCACCATGGACCCTGCCCTCTGGCAGATTGAAGTCGAAGCCTTTATGTACACTGCTGCAGCTGGGCAGCTCGGCCGTGCCAATTCTGATTATTCTGTCTTGCTCTGTAGGTTTCTTGGTAGTCGACAAGTATGGATAAGCTGATAGTGATTTCATTGAGACTGGGATTAAAACCTCATTGGGTATGAGCTGTTGTCTTTTAGCTGGTGGTGCTTCCATAGAATCATAGGAGCCAGACACAACAGTGCTGACGCCTGTGGAAATAAAACTGCTACAGGCAGTGGATGCGATGGGTACGAGACCGTGGAAAATTCCAGGTGCAATGAGACTTCCCTTGCTCGATTCTCGGTCTAGCACCATGCTGCTGTGAGCAGCACAGAGACCACTCTTTCCCCTTGCAAATTTCTCACATTTTCCATCTCCCCAATTACATCGCTTTCCTCCACCATGTGCCTTGCACAAATCTGTACTCCCCTGAGCACTCTTCTCACAGCCTTCAAACTTGCACCGCTTCCCCCCACCATGCCTTACACAGCAATCAGTACGGCCACGTGCACTCTTTGTGCAGCCAGAAACAACACACCTCTTTCCACCACCATGAGCCACACAGAAGTCTGTGCCTCCATGTACACTTTTGGGGCAAATGCCACTGCCACCGTGACGGCAACGCTTTCCCCCACCATGTGCCTTGCACAATGGGGTGCTCCCTTCAGCACCTTTGGTACAACCAGCAAATGAGCAACGCCTCCCACCACCATGTGCCTTGCAAAACAAAGTGCTACCTTGTGCACCCTTCGAGCATCCCAGGTAATGACACCGGCGTCCACCCCCATGATTGATGCACAACCCAGCCTGCCCTTCAGCACTCCTGGTGCAATCTTCTATCCTACATCTCTTACCCCCTCCATGTCTAATGCAAAGTCCTGACTTGCCTCTTGCAGCTTTTGTGCACCCACCCGGATGCCCACATCGCCTGCCACCACCATGTGCTATGCAATAATCTGTCTTTCCTTCAGCACTTTTAGTACACCCTAATTCCTGGCACCTCTTCCCTCCACCATGGGCCTTGCAGTAAGCTGTGCGGCTCTCAGCACCATTATTGCATCCCGGTTTCTGACATCTCTGTCCACCCCCATGTCCGATACAAAGCCCTGTCGCACCTCGAGCTCCCTTCGTACACCCAAAAAATCTACATCTCTTAGGATTGCTTGTTCGGTTCTCTGAAGTGATAAATGCAGTCCGGGGGTCAGATGTGGTGCCAAGTGAGTAATATGTAGCATTGGAAGGTTCCAGGCAAAGCTGGGTTTCTGTCCCAAGCATAAACTCTTGTGTCTGCACCAAAATTTTACCATTATCCATTCTTGGAGCTAAAAGAAGTGATGGCATATAGCCACCTGATTTCTTTGCTGAGGTAGAACCCTCATCAATGACAGGAATCCTTGGGAAATTATTTTCACCATATCCTTGGCTTGAAAAGCATGACATATTCATATCAATCTCGCTTGAACCTGAACAGTCCAGCATGCTTGATGCCTCATTAGTTCTAGAAAGACCAAGTTGAAGGATTGAATTCCATTCAGACGGGATGTGCTGAGGAAAGAAGTTGGATAAGGATTTCTTCTTATTGAAGCCCAAACTATTGTAGCTACCATCATTTGCCATCGGCGTTGGGCCCAATCCAAGAACCAATCTGCAGCCATCATCAGCAGGAACATTGGAAAACTTCATCCCAAGGTTACTCTCAGTGCATCTATAACTAGTCTTGTTGGTTTCTCCAAAGCCAATGCCATTAGAGCATAATACAGTATCACCAAAGTTATCATTTTTCGCAAGATCAGCATCATGAGGAGACAGTAAAGCATTCATGTTTAAATCCATTATCCAGATGTTACACACCACAGCTACAGAAGGTAGAAGTAACGGAACAGTTTACCACATGCTACTACAATATCCACATGTCAGAACTTTATGGCTGGAAAAAGAATTTCCAATATAAAGCATCCACCACTTACAAAGCCTTATGTATCTGATCTATCCATTTTCACTATATCCCAGGACAGAGTTTCAGAAAATCTTTCAATGAAGTTAGTTTTACCAAATATATTTTATAACGTCTTTTGGAAAGAAACCCTTCACTATATCCTTGGAGCTTCCAGTGCTCCTTGCTAATAGATCATTAAGCTTCATCAACCCTGACAAAGAAAGAGGGAAGCGAGTTATTAACATATGAATTGATATTTAAGAGGAATAAGTTCATTTTTTTTGTACCCCTCGATGCATTCATGTAATTTAATGATAAAGGAGATTTCAAGTTTTTCACTTCTCGCCTAAAACATGAACAGACAATTCTCACTTTAACAACATAAAAGCATATTGTCACAGAATTACAAATGACAAGTACATAGTGAGAGAAGAGTTTCTATCTGAATAATAGAAGAGTTCTACGTTCAGACTAAAATGCATATGTAAATATACAAAATAAGAATTGCTGTAGCCTACAGTTTTAAATTATAACTTAGCATTCAACATAAAAAACAAGTTTAAATTACTACTTTTGTGCTGTCTCTGTACGATAACCAGTGAAAACTTGCTGAAAGTTTAGGAAATATTGGTTCAGAGTATGACAGGACAGAGGTGAAGAAATCATCTTCATACATAGAAAACAAAAGAAATGGGAGAGAATAGCATTTTAAAACATACTCTCTTTTTTATTTATAAATTTTGCAAAATAATCTTAAAGTAAAATACTAGACATGATCGAAATAACTGTTGGCCTGTTGGGTCTTCTCTCCCAAAAATATTTTTCATACAAAACAGCTTTAATTAACAAACGAATAAGCCTTGCCATATAAGCACCCTTGCTGCTAAAACTTCTCCTTGACAACTATTTAAATGTAAAAAACAGATGCAAAAGATAATGCCTTTTCTTCTATTAAAAAAAGTTGATTTTTCTGCTATTTAAAATATGGTGATTTTCGGTGCAACAGTAAAGTTGTTTGTATTGTGACCTACTATTATGGCCTTATGGGTTCAAATATTGGAAACAACCTCTTTATTCGCGAGGGTAAGGCTGTGCATATCTATCCTCCCCAAACCCCACTATGTGAGAGCCCCATGCACTGGGCCACTTTTTTCCCTTCTATTTTAAAAACAAGAGGTGCATTTTCATTATAGTTAAGATAGTTATGATATATATTTTACCCCAAAAAATCAATCTCCCTTAAAATCTACACATGGTGAATCATGTATCCTACAAGAGGAAAAAGAAAAAACCTTGATCTTTAAAATGTGATATTAATAATAGCCTTGCTACAGTGAAAAAATAAGGTTATTATATGAAAAAGAAAAACCGAAAAAGCCATTTACAAATGATGAATCATGTATCCTACAAGAGTACTGAGATGTAGCTTTCATTTCAACAAGCCAAGCAAAAGACATGAACTGGATAAGCATTAGAGAATGAGATGCAAAGGTTGTTATGCAGGATTTCAAGCATTCACTTCTCATAGGAACATAAAAGGGCATCTAAGCATCAAATCTTCAATTAATTGTGTAAGGCTTACTTAACAAACAAACAAAAATGAAAACCGAGAAGAATGGAGAAAATCTTCCATCTTCCATACTCCATAGAGTAGTACTGCATCCAGTCAACTGGAAGATGACATGTACATGTAAATGGAATTTGTGCCATCATGTCAGTCATATATTAAAGCAAAATTTGGACCATCGGGTATAATACTTTAAGGGTCTGTTTGCGAGTTGAGTTTTAGAGGGAAAAGGAAGGCTTCAGAATCATCTCACCAGTGTACTTTATGGCTTTCAAGCCTTCCCTTTCCCTTCCTTCCCCTTCAAAACCAGATTCCCAAACAGACCCTAAGAATATGCAAGAACCTCATAGGGTCTCCGAAAAGTATATATCTCAAAATAGGTATTCGAGTGATATATAAAGTTGTAGTGAGCATTATTGGCCCCCGGAAAAATTGGAAGTTGTAATAGGCAAGTATAAATCAGGACCTTGCAGTATGCACACCATCAATAAATTATGAAATGGGAAAGAAACAAAAATAGAGGATCAGAATATAGAAGACAAAGTTGGTTCATTTCAATAAGCACAAAAGCTCATATCTTTTTAGAAGATAATGTTAAATACAGCATTGACTTAAAACAAACAACAAAAAAGGGGAAAATATTAAAGCATCAATCAAGGCAAAGATTGAAAGAAAACTAACAACAGCATGATAAGTTCTCTGACCTTTGCCAGTTTAATAAGGGTAGTATCCATTCTCGTTTTGTTCGGAATAAACTCCATAGTCCTAAAGTCCTTTCAGTATATGAATTTATTTGCAGAGTTTACACTGGAATCCAGATTTCCAAACATACAAAAGAACACTATAGATATGTAGAGTTGCTCCTGCATGAAATTCAAGTCTCAAGCTAGATAAATAAATAACCAACATAGCACGTGATACTAAATTTCAACAACTCAATCATGATCACTTAATAATAAATATATGCACAAAAACAGTCTGCATGCTTGCAACATAAGGACAACTCAGTACACGAGGCTCCCATCTAGTGGGGTACGGGGACGGTACATGTTTGCAACATATGGTACTAAAAAAACAACATGCACTTTGTGTCTGTCTACCTGCATTCTTACTTTATGTCATATTTTCTATATTTATCATAACGTCCAATTTAAGGTGAGATGAGTAGGGGGATGGTACATGTTTGCATGTTTGCAACATATGGTACTAAAAAAACATATACATTAGGAATACACACATGATAACCATAAGAGAATCAAGAATAGTGAAGTAAAGTTTGCAACTTTCGTGTAACAAAGCACTAGATCCACCTTAACCAAGCATAAAAAACACCAAATTCAAACATTGTTTTGAAACCCGCATTTAAGACATTAAAAAAAATAAAAGGTGGAATTATTGAAAATTGAAAAAATTATCACCAAAGGGTCTGCAGAGAAAAACCAATCATAGAAAAAAAAACAAGGGGAACAAAGATTAATAGAAGCATATCCAAAATTATTATTTTCTTTATCCGAAATTCAACCATGAGAGTTAAATAGTACAAAACACTAATTATAGAGCAGCAACATCAACTAAGAACAAAATTAACAAAGGGCAAGTGAAAAGAACTCCTCAATAATCACAATAAAAAAATTAATTCTGTTACATAAAAAGTAAGATGCAGCTATGAGTATACCCATAGACACACATAAACAGGGAATGACGGAATAATGAGATTTTTTTTTTCAGAAACACAGTTAAAGATAGAATTGAGTGAAATAAATGAAAGTAGAATGAGATTTATATATAGAGAGTAAGGATGAAAAACCTAAAACCATATATGGGAATTACTCAAAACCCTTGAATCTTCCAAACAAGAGAAGGAGAGGAAGAAATAGAAGGATGAATACAAGTGAGGGAGAGAAATGTCATTACGTAATAAAGCCCCCCAAATAAATAAATAGATAAGCCATGGTTTTCTCTGAGACTTCTTGGTCGATTTATTTTTTCCAAGTCATAAAGAATAATTCAACTTCAAATGTGAATTGAGCTAATCGAGACTCAATTAAATATAAATTTTAGATAAATTTTTTTAATATTTATTATTATATAGGTGTAATTTAACTTTTTTTTGTACATGAATTTATTATCCATGTGAATAAGAAACTAATTTATAATCCGTTTTGAGATGTGTAATTTCCATTCCAATACGTGTTACTCGTAGGAATCAAACATTTATAAGATATAACGGAATCTTACATTAATAAACCAACATCTTCTTAGTACATGTAATACTACGATATATAAAATGATATATGTAGATATTTGTTGATCATTTATATATATATATATATATATATATAAGATTTAATATGTATACTCTGGTAGTATAAGTGTTTTTTACACTGTCACTGAACCATCCATATTCATATGTTAAATATCATTGACTTTCGAACAAAAGTAATACAAATCAATGGTGAATGATATACTAACAATGTAAAAACTTTACATTATTAATGCATAGATTTTAAATTCATGATATATTGTGAAAAGTATAGAGAATTAGTTATATTTTGGGCCAAAGAAATGTTATTACTCTATATAATTTGAATATGCAGATACAAACATGATGATTGCATGACCATTGGACGAGTCGAGTCGAACATGTATGTCCCTTACCTGAAACTAATATTGACTGGACCTAATTTTTGAATCCAAACTTGTCCCAAAATCCAATGAAACCTTATCATATTGTGGTCTGATTATGATCGAATCAAACTAAATAAACGAATATGTAAGTTCATGCTCATCATTACCTTCATCAATATTTTTTGTTTAAAAAAATATAGATTCTTTAATAATTTTATTTATTTTTTAGAAGTAAAATATATTTGAATTCATGTTTTTATTAATAGATGAATAAATGGTCTAAAGTGAATGGTAAGCTTTTGTATTATTTATCATTTATATTTAATTACTTTTTACTTTTAAATATAAATAATATAGATAAAATAATATATTCATTGGGTATTTTATATTAACGATGCAATAATATTTAACTCAATTATCATTAGTGAATTAATAAATATCAATAGCGTGTCTCTAAAATTATAAATTTCAAAATCATAAGTTATAAGATGGTATACTCATTTTCTTCTGTTGAACAAAGGGTACTCTTTTTTTTTTAACAAGAAAGGGTAGTTTTTTTATTTAAAAAACAGTATCATATTAGCACCGTTATGAAACTCGAGCTGGACATCAACCTGAAAGAGGTCTCGTACAGGTTCTAACCGATTTAATCGGTTAAACCGTCCGATTGGATCGGAAAATATCATCATATCATATGTAATTACATATTACATAATTAATTAAAATAAGATAATATGAAATAACACACTTATCAATATCATGTTTTGCGTAATGGATATACATATAAATTAAAACAAAAATGCATCAAACAAGATTAAGTTTTATATAATTAGAATTAAAAATCAAAACACAATTATCTCATATAAAGATTAAATATTCTAATTCATCCAAGTATCATTGTCTTCATTAGATCCTAAGTTGACATTGCCGATTAAAGATGTAGTTGGATTGTAACTATCTACATCTTCTTGAGGAAAAGAGTCCAAATTAAGCTCTCCATCAAAAGTAACATTTCGTTCTTCAACAATACCTACAAAATAAAATATACATTACATAACAATTAGAAAATTGTTGTACATTATAATATGTTTAAAACAAACCTTCATCATCCTTTGACAAGTCATGATAGAGCATTTTCTTTATTTCATCAAAATCAATCAATGTACCTTCTTCTTCTTCTTCACTAGTAATCTAAAACTCAATGATCTCCACACTCTCATAGTCAACAAGATCAAGTGCTCTTCTTTTATTAATAGTCCTATAATTCCAACAATTATGAATTTATGATATATCAATACAAAACAGAAGTTACATAGTTATAGTGCACATAGACTTAATTCAAAACAAACCTATTTTTCAAATCCAAGTTATAGTGCACATAGACTAGATCATTCAATCTTTTGCGCTCCAGTTTATTCCTCTTCGTTGTGTGTATTCTTTCAAACACACTCCAATTTCTTTCACAACCAGAAGAAGATGTTGTTTGGCTCAAAATCTGAATAACTAATTGGGATACCATAAAAGCACTAAATCCAAATTGTGACCATAATTGATCTAAAGAATATCACAAAAGATTAGTATGCTATTAAAGTATTACCAAACTTCATAAAAGATATTATTGTCCAACACAAATGAAACAATAGTAAAGATTTGTTTACACATTCATATGGATTCATATTGATCTAAAAAACATAACAAAAGATTAGTATGGTATTAGCGTACTACACTTTTACATAATATTTCAATAAACTGGAAATATAAAAATTAAAACCTTACTTGGTCGTAAGTGTTTAATTGTCTCAATTGCCATTGTATTACCAAAACTCTCAACTTTGTCATGATAGATGCAACTTTGTTTCAAAAACTCAGTCTTGCGGGTGGTAACTTTTGCTTGTAAAACATCAAGCCAACCTTTTTGAACCCCTATTTTGATACAAAAGTTATCCTTATCATAATAGAATGCTGGATTCAAAAAGTAGGCTCCACAATGTAATTTTGTTCGAAGTTGCTTATCCCATCTTTGCTTCATAACTCTTGTATAGGGCTTATACAAAGACTTTTTATTCATGAATACACTCTTAATTGTTTTTCTTGCTCTACGCATCCCGTCATACACATAAGGTAGAGAAAGTCTATCATCAACATCAACAATTCTTAACAAGCAGATTAGTGGAGCCACAATATTGACAATAATTGCACAGACATTCCAAAACCTATTATCCATCACAACCTCCACAAATCTATTTGTTTTCTGATCCCGGTGATATCTAGAATCAATGAAATCTTTACTAGTGACTAAAGCTTGTAAATCATGTTTGTGCTCATGAATGCTTTTCAGTGCAATGAATGTTGTTGCAAAACGAGTTGCCCCAGGAAGTATGATTTATTTCCATCCTCGTCTTTTCTTTAACCATGCCAACAAAAATCCATGATTGTACACAAACTTTGTTATATCAGATGCACTTTTAGCTAAGGTACTCACATGCTCGATTTTTCCAATGTCTCCTAAAATCAAATTTAGACAATGTGCAGCACAAGGAGATCAATAGATAGATGAAAACTTCTCATTTAACAAAGCTTCAAAAGCTTTATAATTTGCAGCATTATTTGTAACCAAATTCACAATATTGTTTACTCCAACAAACTCAACTAACTCAATAAATAAATTGCAAAGTGTTTTAGCATCTTTAATGACACCAGATGCATCAACGAATCTCACAAAAGTTACTCATTTCGTAGAATACACAAGAAAATTGATAAATTGTCTATTTCTTTGGTCTTGCCAACCATCAACCATAATGGTGCAACCACTTTCTTTCCAAAAATTCATAAAGTTCTCAACTAACAACTCGACCTCCTTCTTCATTTCATGCAACAAATTGGATCTAATAGCAAAATAACTAGGATCTTTATAACCATAATCAATTGCGGCAATTGAATCTATCATAGGTTGATAGTAAAATGAATTTGCACAATTAAATGGAATGCAACAATCATAAAGAATCGAGCAACATCCAAATCAGCCTTATGAATAGCGTCTTTACCTGCAAAGCCCATTCTGATTGAGGGTTGAGCTCCCAGAGTAGTTCTTGGGGCATAGAAATTGGTGATGCTATTATTTGATGTTTTTGTTTCTTTACCCTTGGCTTTAGTCGGTATTGGTGGAATCATATTTCCTTCGTGTTGTACAACCTTTTCCTCATATGGATCTTCTTCCCCTTGAATTCGATTAGTCTATCTTTTCTACTACCACTAACTTGATTCAAGTGTTCTCTTAGTCGATGCTCAATATCAAAAGGGACTGAAAGACAAGGTAAAACATCTCAATTTTCTCCCGCAAGATGTTTAATTCGATGTATTCCTCCGCCTTTGTAACATTTTGAGCAATACAAACATTTTATTGTTCTCTTTCCTTCCGCATCTTGTAGTAATTGACAATGATCTCATACTGGGTCTGATTTTGCTCTAACAGACTGAGTACTAAGAGCTACTGCTTGAGTTGTATTTGGAGAACTTGCAAATGATGTCATATCTAAAATTAAATATACAGGCAAAGAATGTAAGATGTTTGAAACGATTAAGTAGAACATCTTATTTTCATAAACTAAGAGCCTAACAAAATAAACTAGTAATTCAACGCACTAATAATTTTGAAGTGCACTAACAAAACCATACAGTAATAAAACCATAAACTAATAAAGTAATAATTCGTGACAGTATGCAGTTACGCACTACACTAATAAACTAAGAAAAGTCGTTGACAATATGCACAAAGTGACAAAACCATAAACACAAAGTAATAATCTAATCAAATAACTCAAATACTCAATAAGTCTCACAAAGTGACAAAACCATAAACTAGAGTAACAAAAGAAATCCCTTAGACAAATAAATCACACAAAACCATAGAAAAACCTACTTTGTTACATTCACTACAATGGGAGACGTGATGATGGAAGATAATGTTGTAGAAAAAGTTGTTGTTCCTTGCTTTTAACGGTGGCCACTTTGCTGATGTTGAGTGCTTTCTATTCTTAGGTAATTAGATTTTTGATTTTAGGTTTTTTTCTATTTGCTTATTTCTAATTTTTTTTCTTTTTTTAAGTAATAATTGGCTCACCCAGTTTAATTCATCGGGTTAACCTGGTCCAACTCAGTTGGACCAGATTATTAACGGTCCAAAAAAGTTCCATATGGGAGACGACTTATTGACCAAAATGTGGCCGTTATTGTTGTCGAGCGACGGTCGGACCGATCAGACTGTCCAGTCCGGCCCTAACAATACTGCCTATTAGTATCATTGAACAACATGAGAGAGAATTTAATTCTACTAGTAAGACATTGTGTCTCTCTAGTATAACTCTTGCCATATATTTTAGGTAATAACATGGGAGAATTTAAGAGAAAATTTCACAAAACCCCCTTAATTTTATGTGTTTAGCAAATAGACATCACAAACTATTTTTTCTTCAAACTCCTTAAACTTTAACAATTGGTGAAATTGGTCTCTACATACATAATATTTTAAATTAACAATGAAAATAGAATTAACACATTAGATGATGCAAGGTTCACTTTCAAAATGATAAATAGTTAAAGGATGCCATCAATGATTAACCTACTTAGTTTTGATGAAGACAATGAGTTAAATGAAGTTTGAAGACTTGGACATCACCAACAAACAACATGGCAAGAACTCAAGGTCGATGTCATAAAACTTAAGATTACTTTATTTGTTTAGAGTCCTAAGATGCTTGCCTAATATTGAGTTTAGGTTAGGTAAACCCAAGATAGAAGTCTCACAAAAAGTCTAAAATGAAAATCATATAGGTTGAGGCATTTCATCTAAGTATATATATGATAAGTAAGATTCAGGCATTTGCATTAGGCATATATGGTTTTTGTGCATAAAAGAATCACCTATTTAAAAATCATGTATTGCATGTTCTTGCATCATAAAGAATGTTTACCATACAATTAAGAAAAACAATTTTCATACATATTAATCGATTAACTAGATTGATGGTCGATTATATCTTGTTGAAATCCGTTAATCGATTAAGGTATTTTTTAATTGATGTAAAGGAGTTATAGTAGCTAACCTTCCATGATTTCTAGCTTATTAATCGATTAAGGAGTTTGATAATCGATTAAGCCATAACTGGAAAACTATTTTCATAAGCACGTTAATCAATTAACGTAGTATATAATCGATTAACATTTGTTACAGTCAGTTGCATATAAAAGCTGTGATTTTAACAAATGTGCATAAGATATAGATTTCAAGTTTTACACATTGAGAGAAAAAGAAAATCCAAGATTCTCAGAGCTGCATTTTCAAGAGCATATTGCTTATCTTTGAAAAGATTTCTTATATAGTTTTATTAGAGAGAAAAGAGAAGGAAAACCTTTTTGAAAAGTGATACCTTTGTTATTCTTTTGTAAAACCATTGCATGTCATCATAAGTAGTTCTAGGCTTCTTGTGAAGATTCTACATAAGGTTTTAGGGCTGAGCGTGACTATTATATTCACATATTAAGTGTGCATGTTAACTTAGCAAAATCTTGTTATATAAGGAGTTGTCTCTTGGTGTGTTAGTATCACCAAAAAAAGAGATAGAGAGAACCCTAGTTGCGGTTAGGTAAATGTCTTCACAAGGATAAGAAGTCTTGGTTCAAGCGATAGGGAGGCTGGGCCTAGAGTCGCAAATGGTGTGGTATCCTAGTAGGCGAGCTTAGTAGTCAAACCGAAGTGGAGGCTTAAATATTCCAAGAAAGGAGCATCTTAAGTCTTGTATTGGAAGTGTGTTTGTAAAGAACATAAAATTTCTATAGTAAAGAAAAATCTCCCGAGATTAGAAGAGGAGGTCTGAATGTAGTTTGCAAGTGGACCCGTAAACGAACTAGGATAAAAATCATTGAGCACCTTTCTCTTTTCCTATCTTTTTTACAATTTTGTCTTTACATGTTTTTTTGTTTCAATTGTATTATTTGATATGTGTTAATTGGCAACAATATTTGTATAATCAAGAATCAATGTAGGACAGTAAAGATCAGCAATCATCATTGTTTGCATTGCAAGAAAAAAATTGTTTTTCAAAGAATCAAGCATCAGCATAATCGATTAATGCTAACTATAATCGATTAAGACAACTGTCAATAATTGATTAACCTTGTTATTAATTGATTAACTACAGTAGTGTTCTGTATTCTTTGATGCTATGGATTATCACTATGGGTTCCACTAACCCTTTCGGCGGTGTTGGTGCCTCTATTAACCGCCCTCCAATTTTCAGTGGCGAGTGGTACCCCTACTAGAAAGTGCGTTTGAGAATCTTTATTGAGGCAATCGACACAAATATTTGGGAATTCATTGTCAATGAGACTTTTACTCCACTATACTTGGTGGATGGTGAGCCCAACGAAAAACCGAAAGGTTTGTGGACTGATGACGAGAAACGTAAAGTCCAGTACAACCTTAAGGCAAAGAACATAATAACTTATGCCTTATCATATGATGAAATCTTTAGGGTCTCACAATACCATAATGCAAAGGAAATGTGGGATACTTTAAAGTAACCCGCGAAGGAACGAGTGAAGTTAAGCGCATGAGATTAAATGCATTAACACATGAATATGAGTTGTTTCGTATGTTTTAAAATAAATTGATAAGTGAAATTCAGAAATGGTTCACTCATATTGTTAATCATTTAATTGTTTTAGATAAGAATTTTTCTATTGGTGAACTAACTAACAAAGTTTTGCATTGTCTTAATAGGAAATGGCAGCCCAAGGTCACGACAATCATGGGATCAAAAGACTTAGATTTAATGCCTCTAGCAACTCTCTTCGGCAAACTCCAAGAGCATGAAATGGAGTTGCGGCACTTAACCATGCATGAAGATTCAGATAGAAAGAAAAAGGGAATCACTCTCAAAGCCACATCGTCACAAGAACAAGAAGACAGAGAGGACGAAGATTCAAATTCTGATCTGGATGACAAAACCTTGACACTCCTAGTTCGAAAGTTTGGAAAATTTCTCAAGAAGAAAGGAGGGTTCAAAGAACCCACGGTTTTAGTGGTTCTTTTGATGGTGAATGTTTAGGCCGAATGGAAATGTGTTGGATAAAAGAAGATGGGAAAAGAATGAAAGGTGAATGGCGCCACAACAAAAGGTGTTGATAAGCCGGGTGATATTCGCCACAAGAATGTGGTTCTTGATAAGAATTATAATCTTGGTTCAGCCAAGAAGTTTGGAGAAGAAACACTCTCACACAAAAGGAAAAATCCTTATAATTTTACTCAAAATCAAACTTAGTTTATTCAATCCGAAAACTTTACAGTTATAGGCAAATTACTTGGTTGGTTACATTGTTCCAACCGAAATAAATCTAAGCATTTCAAACTCAAATTACACATAAATGACATTTTGAATTTCCATGAAAAAGCCTTAATTCTAAGTCTTGGTTTCATTGTATTTTTTATGATAATTCGGCCACTTGAGTCTTCCATGAAGTAATTGCTTCCATGATCAATGTGTATGTTAAATGCCTTGCACGAATTCTCACTTGGTTGATTCATGAATGCATTAATTCCCTTTGGACGGCCACCTTTCAATGTTAAATGCCTTGCACGAATATTTGGTTGACTCATGAATGCATTAACCCATTGGACGACCACTTTGCCATGTTTAAATGCCTTGCACGAATACTTTGTATGAATGTGGGCGACAACTTAATTAATTCTTCATGATTCCATGTTGATTGCACGGAGCACTTGGAATGTATGTGGGCGGCAACTTAGTTCTTTGTGAAGGCTTTATGATGGGTGGCAATTGACTTCAAAGTTTGGACGACACAATTAAGTTGGACGACACCTTCAAGCTTGATGAATGCTTGCACGAAATTTGTCCAAGCCATCTTTACCACATTGAATGCTATTCAAGGAATGCATTTATTCTGAAATTTAAGAAACACAAGACAAATTAAATTATGAATGAAAACATTTTAGGACAACATAAATGTGTCCTAACCATTTTAGTGCATAGCCGTGCCCTATTAAAAGGGTTGAGGATTATTTGCCCCATGTTGGCCCATATGTAAAGTGATGTAATAAAAAAGGTGACTCCCTTGGTTTGAGCTTGGGAAAGCTCCTTTAATGTCTTGAATAAGTAAGCTAAGTGCATTGTGCACTTGTTTGGCCCTTGCCCTTGTCATGGGCCCACTTATATAACTCAACTCATCCAGGATCATTAGGGTTCACATCATCCCATCCTTCTTGAAGATATTTCGACCTCGAAATTAAGTCTCCATCACCTACATCAAAAAAGGTTAAGTCAGACACATTAATGGTAGCACTTATGTTACGATACTCACTTGGAAATTCAAGCTTGTAGGCATTGTCATTGATTTTCTACAATACTCGAAATGGACCATCCCTTCTTGGAAGAAGTTTGGATTTCCTTTGTTCAGGAAACCTTTCCTTCCTCATATGTACCCAAACCCAATCTCCGGGTTCAAATATCACTTGTTTACGCCCCTTGTTGGCTTGTTTTGCATAGCTTGCGTTCTTTTTCTCAATTTGAATATTGACTTGCTCATGTAATTATTGAACATATTCTGATTTAGCCCATCCATCCTTATGCTTCAAAATAGATTCATTAGGAATAGGCAACAAATCAAGAGGTGTTAGTGGCTTAAAACCATAGACAATTTCAAAAGGAGAAAATTCAGTAGTGCTATGAGTTGCTCTATTGTATGCGAACTCAACATGAGGTAAACACTCCTCCCATGACCTTAAATTATTTTTGATTATGGTCCTTAAGAGGGTGGAAAGAGTCATATTCACTACTGCAGTTTGCCCATCCGTTTGGGGATGGCAAGTAGTTGAAAAGAGGAGCTTAGTGCCAAGCTTCCCCCATAGGGTCCTCCAAAAGTGACTAAGGAACTTGGTATCCCTATCACTTACTATACTTTGGGGTAATCCATGGAGCCTTACCACTTCCCTGAAAAACAAGTCAGCAACATGATTAGCATCATCAATCTTTCTACATGGAATAAAATGTGTCATTTTTGAAAAATCTATCAACAACCACAAAGATTGAATCATTGCTTTTCTTTGTCTTGGGCAACCCCAAAACAAAGTCCATGTATATATCCATCCAAGGTGAATCCGGGATGGTTAATGGGGTGTAAAGGCCATGTGGCATGACCCTTGACTTAGACTTTTTACATGTTATGCATTTTTCGCAAAAGTTTTGCAAGTCTTGTTTCATACGTGGCCAATAAAAGTGTTCTTTCAACATGTCTAAAGTCTTTTGCACACCAAAGTGCCCCATAAGACCCCCTTCATGGGATTCCCTTACCAAAACTTCCCTAATGGAGCTTTTAGGCACACACAATTGTTTTTCTTTGAATAAAAATTCATTGTGCCTAAAATATCCATTATGGGCCGAATGCACACAAGAAGCATATATTTGTGAAAAGTCTTTATCATGTTCATATTGCTCCTTTATGCATTCTAGACCAAATAGTTTGGTCTCCAAAGTGGAAAGCAAAGTATGCCTCCTAGAAAGGGCATCGGCCACCACATTGGCCTTGCCTTTCTTGTGTTTCACCACATATGGGAATTGTTCCAAGAACTCTACCCATCTTGCATGTCTCTTGTTTAACTTACCTTGGCCCTTAAGATACTTAAGGGATTCGTGATCACTATGAATCACAAACTCCTTAGAGAGTAGGTAATGCTGCCAAGTTTGTAGTGCCCTTACCAAGGCATACAATTCCTTATCATAGGTGGAGTAATTAAAGGCTGCCCCACTTAACTTCTCACTGAAATAAGAAATAGGATGACCTTCCTGCATTAACACAGCTCCAATTCCAATGTTAGAAGCATCACATTCTAACTCAAAAGATTTAGCAAAGTTTGGAAGCAATAAAACAGGTGCACTAGTAAGTTTGGCCTTAAGTTGGTTAAAGGCCTCTTCTTGTCTTTCACCCCAATGGAAAACAACATTCTTTTTAACAAGTTCATTTAAGTCTCCAAATTGGAAAGCAAAGTATGCCTCCTAGAAAGAGCATCGGCCACCACACTGGCCTTGCCTTTCTTGTGTTTCACCACATATGGGAATTGTTCCAAGAACTCTACCCATCTTGTATGTCTTTTGTTTAACTTATCTTGGCCCTTAAGATACTTAAGGGATTCGTGATCACTATGAATCACAAAATCCTGAGAGAGTAGGTAGTGCTGCCAAGTTTTTAGTGCCCTCACCAAGGCATACAACTCCTTATCATAAGTGGAGTAATTAAGGGCTGCTCCACTTAACTTCTCACTAAAATAAGAAATAGGATGACCTTCCTGCATCAACACAGTTCCAATTCCAATGTTAGAAGCATCACATTCTAACTCGAAAGATTTAGCAAAGTTTGGAAGCAATAAAACAGGTGCACTAGTAAGTTTGGCCTTAAGTTGGTTAAATGCCTCCTCTTGTTTTTCACCCCAATGGAAAACAACATTCTTTTTAACAAGTTCATTTAGGGGTGAAGCCAAGGTGCTAAAATCTTTAACAAACCTCCTATAGAAGCTTGCTAATCCATGAAAACTCCTAACCTCAGTCACGGTTTTGGGAGTTGGCCAATCTTGAATGGCCTTAATCTTTTCTTGGTCCACATGGACCCCATTAGCATTAATCATAAACCCAAGAAAAATTACATGATCCACACAAAAGGTAAATTTTTCCACATTAGCATATAACTTTTCTTTTCTTAAAACAATCAAAACAACCTTTAGATGTTCATGATGCTCATCTAAAGTTTTGGAGTAAATTAAGATATCATCAAAGTAAACCACCACAAATTTACCCAAAAATTCTCTTAAAACATGATTCATTAAACGCATGAAAGTGCTTGGGGCATTGGTTAGCCCAAATGGCATAACAAGCCACTCATATAAACCATAAGTAGTTTTAAAAGCTGTTTTCCATTCATTTATTCATTACCTTCTCAGATCCGAATTTGATGGTAGCCACTTTTTAAGTCTATTTTTTGAAAAAGTGGTGGCTCCATACAATTCATCCAATATGTCATCCAACCTTGGAATAGGATGTCTATACTTTACCATTATGTTTTTCACGGCCTTACAATCCATGCACATCCTCCAAGTACCATCCTTCTTAGGTACCAAAATGATTGGAACCGCACAAGGACTTAGGCTCTCTTGAACCCATCCCTTTTCCATCAATTCCTCAATTTGGTGTTGGATTTCTTTGGTCTCGGTTGGGTTACACCTATAGGCTGGCCTATTAGGCAAAGATGCACCCGGTATGAGATCAATTTGATGCTCAATACCCCTCAATGGTGGCAACCCGTGAGGTACTTCCTTTGGAAAGACATCACCAAATTCCTGCAAAAGATTTTCAACAAACATAGGCAAACTTCCTTCATTAGAAGGGTTAGAAGTTAGGCAAAACTCCCTACTAAAGAGTAGGTATAATGGTTGCTTTGAAATCAAAGCTTGCTTTATCTCTCCTTTTGTTGCCATATAACTCTTTTTTTTTATCATCTCACTCTTTTTGCTTTTGCTTGTTTCTTTTTTTTCCACTCATTTTGATTCTCTTTTCACTTGGATTTTCACTCAAATTTTCTCTCTCCCTTTATTTTCTCTCCATCTCAATCTTTTCTCTCAATTTTTTTTTTATCCTCCCTCACTTGCTTAGGAGACAAAGGTGATAGCACAACCTTGCGGTTTTGGTGCTCAAAAGAAAATTTGTTTGTTCGGCCATCATGTGTGGTTTTCTTGTCATATTGCCATGGATGACCCAAGAGCAAATGGCTAGCATCCATGTCCACCACATCATACACAACCGAATCCATGTACTTCCCAATTGAAAAGCAAATTTCAGCTTGTTTATTAACAATCATTTCCCCAACTTCACTTAACCATTGCAAACGGTAAGGAGTGGGATGTGACTTAGTCACAAGATTAAGTTTTGACACCAATCTTGCACTAACCACATTAGCACAACTTCCACTATCAATAATATCAATAACTAGTGAGCATAGCTTACCATCCACAATACACCTTGTGTGAAAGATGTTTTCTCTTTGACTTGCATCCTCCTCCTTGATTTGGCTTCCTAAGAGCCTCCTCACCATGAACAAGTCACCTTCGGGAATGGTAACACTTTCCTCCTCATGATCATCTTCCTCCTCATCACTAGAGTCCTCGGATTAAGACTCCACTTCCCCAGTTCTCATGATCATAGTTCTCCTTGTAGGACATTGAGAAGCAATATGTCCAAGGCCTAAGCACTTGAAGCATTTTACATCTCGGCTCCTTTGATTAAAACCCATTGGTTGTTTGCCTTGGCTTATGGCCACGACTTCTTTGGTAGTTGGTGCACTACCTTTGAATGATATTCCCTCCTTCTTGGTTCTATCCACCCATTTGGAACTCTGAAACTTGGAACTAGAACTTGAGGAAAATTTTGATTTTCTCCTCTTAAGTTGTTGCTCCACTTTCATGGCTTGTTGAACCAAATCATCCAATTCAACATAATGTTGTAGTTCAACAACATCTTGGATTTCTTGGTTTAAACCATGCAAGAACCTTGCCATTCTAGCCTCCCTATCCTCCTCAAAGTTGGATATTAGCAAAGCTAATTCCATCTCTTTGAAATATTCATCCACACTCTTAGACCCTTGAGTGAGTCTTTGGAGTTTGTTGTGGATATCCCTTTGGTATGAACTAGGGACAAATCTCCTCCTCATTAACACTTTCATTTCCACCCAAGTGTTAATAGCCTCGGCTCCAGCCCTCCTTCTCTCCTTATTGAGTTGATCCCACCAAATCAAGGCATACTCCTTGAACTCAAGAGCAGCCACCTTTACCTTCTTACTCTCTTGGGACTTGCTCCATCTTAAGCTCCCATTCTAAATAAGCTTCCGGATCATTTTTCGCAATAAAGGTGGGAACCTTTATTTTAACTCCCTCAAGTCTTTCCTCCCTTCGTGCCCCTCTCCTTGCTCTCCTTCTTCCTCCTCACTTAAATAACCATTTTCATGGTATCCAAACCTCCTATCATTTTCTATTCTCATTTGTTCCATTTCTCTTCTTAGAGTCTCAAATTGTGTTGTCATCCTAGCAAAAAGTGTTGCTGACCTAGGAGACATGATTGGACTCCCACTTTCACTAGACATTTTCTCTCAACCTCACTTTGTGTTTCACTCAAGTATTTGGTAGAAGATGTAACTCTCAAACTCACTTGTGTTTCACTCACACTCACTTCTCCTCCACGGCTTCTTGAATGAACCAAGGCAGAATCACTTAATTGTGAAAGAAAAACACCCAACTTAACAAGAATTGTGACACGGTTTTGTGTATGAAATTTTGGACACTTTTTGGTTTTCGGTTTTGTCTTTGTTTTTGAGACATTTTGGTTTCGGTTTTTGACACTTGAAACTTTGTTTTTGACACTTTGTGTTTGGTTTTCGGTTTTGACACTTGACACCTTGTTTTTGAGACTTTTGGTTTCGGTTTTGACACTTGAAACTTTGTTTTTGACACTTTGTGTTTGGTTTTCGGTTTTGACACTTGACACTTTGTTTTTGAAAATTTTGGTTTCGGTTTTGGACTTGTTTTGGACACTTTTTGGTTTTTGTTTTGGAATGTAAGAAAGTAACAAAATGGACTCGCGGCTAGAAGAAATTTTTTTGACACTTTTGTTTTTGGGATGATAGAAAGACAAAGTGCACACGGTTACAAGAAGAAAACTTGATACACCAAGCAAGAACCTTAGCTCTGAATACCACTTGATGAGAACCTCTTCAGGAGATCCTTTTTACAACAATCTATCTTGTTTGGTGCAAGGGAACCCACGGTTTTGATGGGTTATTTTTGAAGATGAACTTAGGCCGAATTGAATTGTTTAGGATAAAAGAAGATGGTTAAGGTAGAAGGGTGATGGCGCCACAACAAAGATGTTGATAAGCCGGGTGCTATTCGCCACAAGAACGTGGTTCTTGATAAGAATTTGTAATCTTGGTTCAGCCAAGAAGTTAGGAGAAGACACTCTCACACAAAAAGGAATAACCTTGTATTTTCACACGAAATCAAACTTGTTTTCATTCAATTCGAAATTTTACACTTATAGGCTAACTCATTGGAGTAAAATAGGTCCAACCGAAATCCTAAACAAAATTCAAAACTAAACATAAATGACATTCTAATTTTCCATGAAAAAGCCTTAAATCTAAGCCTTGGAATCATAGTCTTCTTTGATGCATAATTCGGCTACTTTAAATTGAGTCTTTCACGAAATAATTGCCTCCAAGACTCAATGTGTTTGTTAAATGCTTTGCACAAATAATCATTTGAATGATTCTTGAAGTTTCAATGTTAAATGCCTTGCATGAATATTTGGTTGATTCATGAATGCATTAACCCATTGGACGACCACTTTGCCATGTTTAAATGCCTTTCACGAATACTTGGTATGAATGTGGGCGGCAACTTAATTAATTCTTCATGATTCCATATTGATTGCACGGAGCACTTGGGATGAATGTGGGCGGCAACTTAATTCTTTGTGGAGGCTTTATGATGGGTGGCAATTGACTTCAAAGTTTGGACGGCACAATTAAGTTGGACGGCACCTTCAAGCTTGATGAATGCTTGCACGAAATATGTCCAAGCCATCTTGACCACATTGAATGCTATTCAAGGAATGCATTTATTCTGAAATTTAAGAAACGCAAGACAAATTAAATTCTGAATGAAAATATTTTAGGACAACATAAATGTGTCCTAACCATTTTAGTGCATGGTCGTGCCCTATTAAAAGGGTTGGGGATTATTTGCCCCATGTTGGCCCATATGTAAAGTGATGTAATGAAAAAGGTGACTCCCTTGGTTTGAGCTTGGAAAAGCTCATTTGATGTCTTGAATGAGTAAGCTAAGTGCATTGTGCACTTGTTTGGCCCTTACTCTTGTCATGGGCCCACTTATATTCCTCAACTCATCCTTAGGTTCATTCGGGTTCACATCAGTTTTCAAAAGAAAGAGGCAAAAGATTCAACCAAGAAAGACAAGGCTCCCAAAGACCGCCTAACTTGCCATGAGTATGGCAAATTGGGCCGTATGTGATATCAATGCTCGAGCTACCTCAAGAAGGTTGAAAGTGACAAAAGCAATCCTCGAGAATTTAAATCCAAGAAAGCTTACATGGTTTGGGATGTTCTGGAGGATGAAACAACATCTAGCACATCTGATGAGGAGGAGACCACCAAGCTATGCTTAATTGCAAATACTCAAGAAATTGGCAGCACAAGTGATCAAGATGAGACGAGTAAGGTACAATGTTCTGATACTTCTTCATGTTCTGATGAGTCTCATACATATTATAAGTTGTATAGTGATTTTGTTGAATTGCATAGGGAACTAAAGAAACTAGCTAAGGTAAATATAGATAGAAAAAAAAGTCATCATGTTGCATGAAAATAAAATCGTTAAAATGCAAGAAGAATTTAATGAATTAAAATTGTAAAATTAGACTCTAGATCTTATTTACTTTAGTTCCTCATGTACTTGCTCTACTAAGTTAATTGAGACTCCTATATGTGAACAACATAATGTTTTAAATGCTGAAATTTATGATCTAAAAGATAAATTAGCAAAGTTCACCTATAGTAGTAAAAATCTGGATAACTTACTTGTTGCATCTAGAAACTTAGGTAATCATGGAGGTCTAGGCTACAAACCTAAAAAAAGAAGAAAACCATATAGAAAACAAGTAGCACACATGCATAATAAGTTTATTCATAACATGCCTACTTGCTTTTATTGTGGTACATATGGTCATACATTTATATCATGTTACATTAGAAAATATGGTGTGTCAAGTGGAAAATATGCATGGATGCAAAAAGGACTAGATACCTTGACTACTAACAAGAAGGACGCAATATAACTTGGGTATCCAAGCAAGCCAAGTAAATTGTTTTGTAGGTATGCCTCCAGATACAAGGAAAACACTGATATTTGAATATTGGATGTTCGAGGCATATGGCGAGTCATCGATCAAAGACTCTTGATCTATAACTTAAGGATGAAGTAAATTAAATGAGAAACATGATATTAGCTCATCAAACAAGAGTATGAGATGGATAAATGCAAAGAAGAGACAACAACTAATGCATCATCCTAAAAATTCGACAAGGATGATAAAGAGGTATAGCTATAGAGGTAACCAAATATCGAGACTTAATTGATTCATTACTAAATCTAATTTTTATTCGTCCTGATATCATGTTTAGCGTATGCACATGCGAGAGATACCAAACATCACCTAAAGAATCACATTTTATTGTTATTAAACATATTATGAAGTATCTTAAAGGAACATTATCTATGAGTTTATGATATCCTAGGGATGCCTCATTGTCCTTGATAGGATATTCCGATTCTGACTTCACAGGATGCAAGTTGGACAAGAAAAGTGCTAGTGAAACTTGTCATCTTTTGGGTAGCTCCTTAGTATCATGGGATAGTAAGAAGCAAGTATGTGTTGCTTTGTCTACCGCCAAAGCGGAATATATAGTCGCTGGCATGTGCGCGCTTAAATATTATGGATGAAGCATCAACTATTAGACTTTGGCTTAAAACTTGTGAAAATACCAATATAATGTGATAACACTAGTGCCATAAATCTATCAAAGAACCCCATTCTGCATTCTAGAACTAAGCATATTGAGATTAGACATTACTTTTTAAGAGATCATGTTCAAAAATGTGATTGTATACTTGAATTTGTTGAAACCTTGAAGCAATTGGCAAATATTTTTACCAAGACCCTTCCACAGGATGCATTCTTTATTTTACGCAGAGAACTTGACATACTTGATGAAAAATATCTAAACTAAGTTGCTTTAGGGAATTGTATGTCTTTGCTTGATCTTTAATATATGCTTATAAGTGATATATGTTATGAATGCATGTTTCCTATGCTCAAATTATCTTCATGAATGTTTTTATGCTTCTTTAGTGTGTCATATACCTATTAGGTTAGTATCTTAGGAATAACATCTTTGCATACTCTAGAAATCTCTAAACTGCACTAAAATCTAAGTCATTTGTCAATAATCGATTATCCTGTGTCTTATTCGATTAATTTAAGTTTCAGTAACCAAAGTGAATTTTCATCTTGCTTTTAATCGATTAACGTACGTCTTAATCGATTACATGTGCTTAATATTTTACAAATTTGAAAATTTTAACTTGTTTAATCGATTAACGTGTGCCCTAATCGATTAACGTGTGCCCTAATCGATTGTCTGGGCTCAAAATTCTAAAAGTTTGAAATTTTAAATTGGTTATTCGATTAACCAGTGCATATAATCAATTAAAGACAGTAGTATATCAGGTTCAAGTGCAATATTGGGTCATTTCAAATTTAGAACCCTAAATCCTCTTTGCTTTCCTTCTTCTGAATCTTTTCTAAAATTGAGTGGTCCTAACCTATTCAATAGAAAATTCGAACACCTAAACATATTTCCATCTTCCTACAATCCCCAATTTCTACTAAATCCGAAATCCCTATTGTTTCTCATTTTCTTAGAAACCCTAAATCCCAAAATCTGGAAAATCGATTAATCAACTCTATACCTGAAACCATGAGTGAACCACATGCAATTAGAGTGAAGCACTCTACCAAATGTTCCAGGGCATGGAAATTTTTTCCTCTTCTGCTCAAGGTGGAAAAAGAATCACGGTGATCCTTACTACTCTCCTATACTCCAAGAAGCTCGTCTAGCCAAGTTTCAAGGACGAAAACAAACATACATCCGATATGCGAATGCTGAGTGGCTAGTCGAACAAGGATTTGAGTTCCCACGTGGTTTTGAAACCCAAGGAGCGAACAAGTTTCTGGAATTAAAAGGTAAAATTTATCCTTCGCTCATTCGGGAAATGCATAGTAATATTTGGTATAAGGATGAGGTTTATGCATCAATGGTTATGGGAAAAATTATAGTTTTGGATGAGGAACTATTTTTGGATGTTGGAGGATTACCAAGTGATGGATCCATCTTAGGATATTGTAACAATCAGTTATGAGACTCATTTAATGCTATTGAGATGTATAAGCCATGTTTAAGAGAACCTCACCTGTTTGTACAAGGAGAATTGACCAAAGTTGGGTCATTATCTGTTGAAAATCGACTCTTGCACTATATGATTGTGTATATTTTAGTTCAAAGAAACACCAACCATGCTCAACCTATAATCAATGAACACAAGCTAATGTTTGCCATAAGGGAAGACATTGTTGTAAACTAGTCTTCTGAGATATTGAAAGTGATGAATAGTATAGCTTCTTCTTTAAGGTTGCTTGCATATCGGATTTTCATCTCCCGTGTCATTGACTACTATGAAATCGACATGTCAAATGTGGATACAATAACTACAAATTATTGAGAGCACCTTTTCGGTGACAATCTTATTCACAAGATGGGCATATACCAACGTGAAGTTGTAAATGTGTGGAAATATCAAGAGGATCATAATGCCAACGTGAATGAAAACTTACCGGATGAAGATATTGCTGAAAATTGTCATGAGAAAAACCCCGATCAACCACAAATCGAGGCAAATGCTGAGCCGCAGGAACCATCTTTTGGGCTTGCACACTTGGATGCTATGGAACAGCACCTAAATGCGCGAATTGATGGAAATTTTCAATCTTGAGAGACTCCATGGCAGATGAGTTCCAACAGTAGCAACATAAGTTATCCGAGGATTTTGAACGCATCATCTTCATTGTACGTGCCACACATGGTTCAAAACAACCACCACCACCACCTCAAGAATAGCCTAGATTGGATTTTCTAGAGTCTAGGGTGTGTGTATGCTTTTGAGATTGTATTTTGTTGTTGGTTGTACTTTATTTTGAACTTCCTATGTACTTGATGCACTTATTATGTAAACTCTCATAATCTTGTCATTAACTTTGATTATGTTTGAATTATTGCGTGAAACTTTGACTATATCTAGCTTTTGTGTTACATTAATTGCATGGTTAATATATGTCTTATATGACTTATCTTATATATCATTAACCGTTCTATGTTATACTTGCCAAAATCACACAAATGGATATATCTCGTAATTCATTTCTGTCATAATCTGATTTTATAAATGAATAATCGATTAACTCCATGTATATAATTGATTAACTGACAAAAACTGTGCATCTGTTTAATTCTTCTGAGACTTCTTAATTTATTATCCTTGATTACCTAATCGATTAAGACCAATATATTTTGTGAAAATCTTTCCTTGCTTTTGGCCATTACTATCTTATAATCTCATAGCTTTTTGATCGTGCCAAACGAAGAGGAAAGTGTTGTTTGAGCTATTTTGCATGTTGCATTGAGCTTCCGCATGAAGTCTTGAATGCTACCCTTGTATCACCTCATAATGGTTTGAGGGGGAGAACAAAATGAGGGGGAGCAGCGCATTCTGACTTAAGCATTGCAAACATTCTGTCCAACATAAAGCCATCAAACAAAAGATATGTTTCAGACTTTGTCATCATCAAAAAGGGGAGATTGAAATGGAAAATAGTCAAAGGATGCCATCAATGATTAACCTAATTAGTTTTGATGAAGACAAATAGTTAAATGGAAGCTTGAAGACTTGGACATCACCAACAAACAACATGCCAAGAACTGAAGGTCAACATCATAGAACTTAGGATTACTTTATTTGTTTAGAGTTCTGAGATGCTTGCCTAGTATTGAGTTTAGGATAGGTAAACCCAGATAGAAGTCTCATAAGAAGTCTAAAATTAAAATCGTATAGGTTGAGGCATTCCATCTAAGTATATATATGACAAGTAAGATTTATGCATTTGCATTAGGCATACATAGTTTCTATGCATAAAAGAATCACCTATTTCAAAATCATGTATTGTCTGTTCTTGCATCATAAAAAATGTTTACCATACAATTAAGAAAAACCATTGTCATACATATTAATCTATTAACTAGATTGATAATCAATTATATCTTGTTGAAATCTGTTAATCAATTAAGGTATTGTTTAATCGATTAAAAGGAGTTACATTAGCTAATCTTCCATGATTTCTGGCTTATTAATCGATTAAGGAGTTTGATAATCGATTAAGTCATAACTGAAAAACTATTTTCCTAAGCACGTTAATCGATTAAGGTAGTATATAATCGATTAACATTTTCTACAGTCAGTTATATATAAAAGCTGTGATTTTAACAAATGTGCATAAGATATAGATTTCAAGTTTTACGCATTGACAAAAGCATCTTGCTTATCTTTGAAAAGATTTCTTGCATGGTTTTCTTTGAGAGAAAAGAGAGGGAAAACCTTTTGGCAAAACCATTGCTTATCATCATAAGCAGTTATAGGCTTCTTGTGAAGATTATGCATAGGGTTTTATGGCTGAGCATGACTGTTATATTCGTACATTAAGTGTGCATGATAACTCAGCAAAATCTCGTTATTCAAGGAGTTTTCTCTTGGTGTGTTAGTACACCTAAAAAAGAGTTACAAAAAACCCTAGCTGTAGTTAGGTAAGTGTCTTCACGAAGATAAGATGTCTTGGTTCAAGCGATATGGAGGTTGGGGCTAGAGTCTTAAATGGTGTGGTATCCTAGTAGGCGAGCTTAGTAGTCAAACAAAAGTGGGGGCTTAACTGTTCCAAGAAATGAGCATCATGTGTCTTGTGTTGGAAGTGTGTTTGTAAAGAATATAAAATTTCTATAGTGAAGAAAAATCTTCCGAGATCAGAAGGGGAGGCCTGAATGTAGTTTGCAAGTGGACACATAGACGAACTAGGATAAAAATCCTTGAGCACCTTTCTCTTTTCCTATCTCTTTTACGATTATGTCTTTACATGTTTTTCTATTTCAATTGCATTATGTGATTTGTGTTAATTGACAATAATATTTGTATAATCAAGAATCAATTTAGAATAGTAAGGATCAACAATCATCACTGTTTTCATTGCAAGAAAAATCTGTTTTTCAAAGAATCAAGAATCAATATAATCGATTAACACTAACTATAATCGATTAAAACAACTGTCAATAATTTATTAACCCTGTTATTAATCGATTAGCTGTGTAGTGTTCTGTTCTGTGTATAAATCGGAAAATCGGTATTAAGGATCCACTACACTTATTACCTCCCCTCTAGGTGTGTTTTACCTTACTGATATCCAACACACTTCTATAAGGAAATGCATACAACATGGATGGGGAAAAGATCAAACGTTGTAGAATCAACAAGTGTTCCAACTTCAAGTCCCAAACTTGAATATTCGACATAGTTATAGATAGTTATAACTGTGTTTATTGCTTAACAATCCAAAACCTCTCAAGATATCTAGAAAGTTGAATATCATAATTAAATAAATGTTGCAGCAACATGTATCAACCAAGAAGGAAAAAAGTCACTGCAAGCACATAACTTACTGATTATAAAAATAATTTGCAGCACTTTTGCAATAAGAAGAAACCAAACTTGGCATGACATTAATTGACAATGACTATGTTGTGGTAAAACATGATGTCACACAAATCAGAGATAGAAAAGTAGATGGAACAAAATAGGATAGGTTTAACTTCCTTTAGTATATTACATAAGTGAAGACAATATGTCAACTTTTGTTTCTAGGGACAACCTTATATATCTAATATATTAATTCCAATTTCATTGATAGTAATTTAAAATTTTATGTATGTAGGGACAAATTTCACCATTAGTTAAAGTTTAAGGAGTAATTAGGAAGAAAAAATAGTTTACAATATCTACTTGCAAAACACATAAAGTTTAAGGGGGTTTTGTATACTTTTCCCAGAATTTAATTATGACTATAATATTTAACACTTTTAGTCTAAAAATTTATATACTTTTCACATTTAATTATGACTATAATATTTAACACTTTTAGTCTAAAAATTTATATACTTTTCACCATTTATTAGGATTACTTTTTTTTAAAGATTATATTATAATTAAATATGAATAATGGATTATATACTAATACTATAAAAATTCATATATTGTGTTGTGCAATGACTCATATCTCTAGATAATAGTAATACAAGTTATGGGTTTGAGCTGATGTATATGGGTTGGGGTAGAGGACTATATATTGATGTTATGTAAACCTAATGTAACAAGGAGAAGAATAGTAAAACAATAATCCTTATTCTCTAATAATATGTAGTGGTAGCCGCTCAACGCTCCCGGGGATGTAGCACAATTGGTCGAACCTCGTTACCAAATCTCTTGTGTTATTCTCTTGTCTCTATACTCTTTACTATTTGATTGTTCGCTTGTTCCCAACAGTGTGGCTTTGCGTTTGGCGTAGCAGCTAGCAGGTCCTGGCTTGTCTCGTCTTGTCGCTGTTGTCATTTCCCTTAGCTAGGTCGATCATCCGGACATGATCTTAGATGTGTTGGCTCAACAAGGTCTATCAAAGGCGCTGTCTATCAGATGAGGTGATGTATCATGTTATGGATCTGACGTCACCTACAGAGGTATGAGAGACATTAGAGAAGTGGTTCATGTCCAAGTCTCTAACAAATAAGTTGTATTTTAAACAGAGATTCTATGGCCTGAAGATGCAGGAAGATGCTGGTTTGCAACAACATCTCAACAATTTTAATCAAGTGATCAATGACTTGCAAAAACTTGATGTGAAGGTTGATGATGAGGACAAAGCAATAATATTACTGTGTTCTTTGACAAATTCCTATGAACTCTTGGTGACAACATTGACGTACGGGAAAGATTCAATCAAACTAGATGAGATCACATCTGCACTTCTGTCCCACACTCAAAGAAGACAGAATGTAGGTGAAGGGTCTTAGAGTGATGGTCTATATGTGAAAGGGAGCCAAGCGCGTGGGAGGAGACAAGGTAGGGGAGGTCCTGCCAAAGGGAAAAGACCAAATTTCAGGGGCAGAACACCAGTAGAGTGCTATCAGTGCAAACAGACTGGGCATTACAAAAAGGATTGTCCTAATGAATGGAGTCCTAGCAAGCTGGTGGGGAAATATGGAGTATCTACATCTGCAAATGTTGCACAGAAAGATGACTCTAGTTGCAATAGTGAAGTTGATCTACTATCTGTATCATCAAATTATAGTACAAATGGGTGGGTACTTGACACTGGTTGTTCCCACCACATGACGCCAAACAGAGAATGGTTCACCACATACAGGGCAGACAATTTTGGTTTCGTGTATCTCGGAAATAATAAAGCATGTGAAATTATTGGTATGGGAGAACTCAGAATTGTGATGGATGATGTTGTAGTGAAGACGTTATGTGGGGTTAGACACATACCAGATTTGAAGAAGAATTTGGTTTCTTTGGGGACATTGCAGGCCAAAGGGTTTAGCTATAGAGCTGATGGGGACAGGGATATTCTTCGAGTATGCAAAGGTGCTCTGACTGTGATGAAGGGTAAAAGGACTGCAGGGAACACTTACAAGTTGTTAGGGAGAACAGTTGTAGGTGGAGTTGCTGGAGTGGCTGAAGAGATCTCAGTAGATTCAGACCATGACGCTACAAAATTATGGCACATGTGTTTGGGACATATGAGTGTGTGTGGCATTACAGAACTATGCAAAATAGGACTGTTGAGGGGAGTCAGCAAATGCAAGCTAGATTTGTGCAAGTATTGTGTGCTTGGGAAACAGACACGAGTTAGTTTCAAGGCTGGCCAACACAGGACTCGAGGCATTCTAGATTATGTCCACACTGACGTATGGGGACCCACTCAGGAACCATCCCTATGAGGTTCTAGGTATTTTGTTACTTTCGTTGATGACTTTTCTCGCAAGGTCTGGGTATATTTTCTGAAGCATAAGTCAGAAGTCTTTGCCAAGTTCAAGTGTTTAGAAGGCAGAGGTAGAGAACTAGACTGGTAGGAAAATCAAATACATGTACTCAGATAATGGTACGGAGTACAAAAACTCACAGTTTCAAAAATTTTGTGAGGAACATGGCATTCAGAGACACTTTTTAGTGAAGAAGACTCCTCAGCAGAATGGTGTTGCAGAGAGGATGAATAGAACTCTTAAAGAGAGGATCAGATGTGTGAGACTGAATGATGGACTTTCCAAAGGATTTTGGGCAGAGGCACTTAGTATGACATGTTATGTCATCAATATATAACCACAGGCTTCATTGGATGGTAAAGTTGTAGAAGAAGTATGGACATGTAACCTAGTCAATTATAATAGGTTACACATATTTGGTTGTCCTGCTTATGTACATGTACCCATTGATGAACGATCTAAACTTGATGCTAAGTCAAAGAGGTGTATCTTTATTGAATATACCAAAGGTGTGAAGGGGTTCAAGTTCTGGGATCCATTTTCCAGAAATGTGGTGTTGAGCAGAGATGCAGTGTTTGATGAAGATTTCATGATGAAACAGTCAGGTTTGACAGAGGTGCACATGCCAAATGGAGAGACTTTGGGATTAAATATGATTTCAGTGAGCAATGAAATGATTCAAGTGAATAAAGGCAAGGAACCATGCACTAGTTCAAGTCAAGAACATGATGATTCTCAGGCAGAGAGTTCAGGTGTGCAGGAGTATCTACTTGCTTGAGACATGGATAGACATCCTATCAAACCTCCAGAGAGATACGGCTTTGATGATATGGCTTCAGTTGCTCTCCATATCAGTTCAGGAGATCCATGTAGCTTTCAAGAGGCTATAAACAGCCAGGAGAAAGAACAATGGATGGGTGCCATGATGGAGGAGTTGGAGTCTTTACATAAGAACCAAACTTGGGAGCTTGTTCCATTGCCCCCAGACAAGTGTGCAGTTGGGTGTACAAGAGGAAGCCAGCAGTATCAAAAAAAGAAGGGGAAAATTTCAAGGCTCGTCTTGTAGCAAAAGGGTATTCACAATAGAAGGAGATCGACTACAATGAGATTTTCTCCCTAGTGGTGAGACACACTTCTATCAGGGTAGTGCTTGCCTTGGTAGACAGCCGGGATATGCAATTAGAATAGATGGATGTGAAGATTGCCTTTCTCCATGGTGAATTAGAGGAGAAAATTTACATGACAAAACCAAAGGGGTTTAGTGCAGCTGGACAGAGTCACTTGGTTTGCAAGTTGAAGAAGTCTCTATATGGGTTGAAGCAGTCTCCCAGACAGTGGTACAAGCGGTTTGACACTTATATGTTGAAGCTTGGTTATAAACGCTATGACTATGATTTTGTGTTTATGTCAGAAGCCTTGATGATAGTTCGTTTATTTTTCTGTTACTTTATGTTGATGATATGTTGATTGCTGCTAATCATTTGAGAGATATCAATGAACTGAAAGTCATGTTAGGTAAGGAGTTTGACATGAAAGATTTAAGGGCTTCTAGAAAGATTCTTGGGATGGAGATTCATAGGGATAGGGGAGCTAGAAAACTATGGCTCTCCCAACAAAGCTATGTTGAAAAGATCTTAGAGAGATTTGATATGAGCAATGCTAAAGTAGTGAGCACTCCATTGGCAAATCACTTCAAGCTTTCCCTAGATCAGTGTCCAAAGACAAATGAAGAGAAGAAATACATGTCAAAGGTTCCATATGCCAGTGCAGTGGGTTGCTTGATGTATGCTATGGTTTGTACTAGACCGGACTTGGCACAAGCAGTTAGTCAAGTATGCAAGTACATGTCGAAACCAGGGAAGCAACATTGGGAAGCAGTCAAATGGATTTTTAGATATTTGAAGGGGACTACAGGTCTCGGTATCATGTTTGGCAGCCAACAGAGTAAGCCTTCAGTTATTGGTTATGTTGATTCGGACTATGCAGGAGACTTGGATGATAGAAGGTCCACAACGGGGTTTGTCTTCACCCTTGCAGGTGGACCAATTATGTGGAGATCATCAGTTCAGTCTGTTGTTGCTATGTCCACAACTGAAGCAGAGTACATGGCAGCTGGTGAAGCTTCTAAGGAAGCCTTGTGGCTTATGGGACTAGTAAATGAGTTAGGCATTGAGCAAGGTGGAGTTCCGCTGCATTGTGACAATCAGAGTGCTATCTTCTTGGCAAAGAATCAGGTGTATCATGCTAGGACCAAACATATTGATGTGAGATTTCATAAGATCAGAGAGTTGGTAGCTTGTGGGCAGATACTATTGCAGAAGGTTCACACTTCAGAAAATGCAGCTGATATGTTAACCAAACTGTTTATCGTGGACAAGTTCAGGCATTGCCTGAGCTTGCTGAACATTCACTGATGCTGGACTATGGAGCGCCCCCATCCCAATAGCAGAAGATGAAGATTGATGATATTCGCCAAGATGGGGATTGTTGTGCAATGACTCATATCTCTAGATAACAACAATACAAGTTATGGGCTTGTGCTGATGTAAATGGGTTGGGCTAGAGGGCTATATATATTGATGTTATGTAAACCTAATGTAACAAGGAGAAAAATAGTAAAACACTAATCCTTATTCTCTATTAATATATAGTGGCAGCCGCTCAACGCTCCCGGGGACGTAGGCATAATTGGCCGAATCTCGTTACCAAATCTCTTGTGTTATTCTCTTGTCTCTATACTCTTTACTATTTGATTGTCCGCTTGTTCTCAACATATTGTTTACCTCTTTTATTATATCCTTTTGAAAAATGCAAATTTCTTGAAATTCTTGTCTTATATGAAGTCCAAGAGACGATTAAACTTTTGTAATTTTCTTTAGTTAAATAAATCCAAAAGCAGGTTGCTGAAGTATTTTTTTATTAAGTCCAAACAAGCCAGCAAATTTACATTTTTTATATCTCCTTATCGTATAGACAGAAAACTAATATTTTTCAGAGGTTCATCATTATTCCCTCACGCCAAATGTCTTTCATGAGAATTTAATAGAACATTCCACCACTTAACTAATGTCCAGTTGATAATTGACAATTTCAAACTTCGTTATCATCTATCCCTTTCACTAAATTGAATATTATATTATGGACTTAAAGCACTATTTAATTTATTTTCTCTCTTTTTATTCTTATTAGAAAAACTCACGAACTAGCTAATAATGGCTAGCATGTACCCCTACCTGATCGTAAGAGTTTGAGAATTTGTTGAAACCTATGTCTTCAATCCTTCGAAGTGTTATTTATTTATTTTATCCTATGGTTTTGCTATCATGTGCTGTTCTTGTGTAACATCATCTTGCTCCCCATTTCAAGATGAATACAAACATTGAATCAGGACTTAATTAAGTATAGGTGCATGTGAATTTGAAATGTGATATACATAATAAGATTTAAATGATCAAATTATGAGAAAATATATATATATTCACATGTTAAAATTTTATACATTATTACTACATCATATACTATTTATATTTGATTATCATTGATTTTTTTTTAAAAATAATACAAGTGAATGGTGACTGATGTAGTGAATATTATAAATCTTTACATTAACAATATATAAATATTACTCTTAAATTATATAGTTGGGTAAGATAATTTGTAATTAATAATTATGTGTAATTATATTGTAGTATTCTAAAATAAAAAATAACATTAGACTAATATCTTTATAGACTAAACTGATAAAAATTGGTCAATAAAGTATGTTAATTGTTAACCACTACTATATTATTAAGATTGCCACAAAGTGTATTTGATGATGACATAAGATTTTATGTTTGCCTATATACTTGAAAATTTATTTTTGAATTATTGTTATTTAGTTTTTCATAAACAAAATAGGGAAACCCACTCAAACTAATTATTTTTTATAAAATGAAATAAAGTATTCTTATTTCATAGTCCATAAGGTGATGTCGCCACATCACAATTTGTGGTTGAAGCCAAATCTCATGTCCTCATGTTTATATTATTTCTTATACTTCTTATTTTTTATTAGTTAAAAAAGTAAATAAAAATTAAATATGTAATAATTTTATATTTTTTTTACTAATAAAACATAAATGATACATGGGATAGAGGATATCCTTTCACATTTGACTCACTCCAATGATTACACCTTCATCAACCAATATATACACACCACATGTCACATCATATTTTGTCAGAACCTATTTGGCATTAACTGGTGGCGGACGTAGCACATGCTCATGACGCTCCATGCACCATACGAACGTTGAAACTTTTGAACATACATTTGAACATGATAATTAATTATGATTTGTAGCTATTTAGGAGCGATGACAAATTGCCACGTGGAGATAGCTCATAGTTTTTATATTTTAAGCAGAGTTTAAAGTGGATCGGGGTTTTCCGCGGGATGCACCAAATTGGCGATGAAGGTTGATTTAGCTGTCCTTTGGGTGATGATGAGTTTGGTGTGACTAGTAATCTCTATTAAAACATTACGCACGAACTCATGTTAATAATATTAGAAATTAATAATTTCTAATTAAGGTGAACACATATATTTAATACAATTATATTGACTATTTATTTTGGGTTATAAAACAAGTGATCTAATTACTAACAACCTATAAGACTTCTGAAACGGATAACGGATATGAGCTTAATGAGTGAATACTCAAACATTTGGCCTATAGGAGATAATGAGAACTATATAAGTTAACGCATAAGGAATGATTATGGTCTCCAAGACACCAAATCACAAAAAGTTTTTACATCTTCTCATCAGAGAGAAAACATATGTCCCAAAAGGAATTAAAGATTTGGTTGAGGAATATCATCATACCAAAACTCTCTCAAAAGGTATGTGAGAGAACATGGATTCAGGTATAACTTTGTATCATTGTTTTATATTATGTGTGAGAATCATGAGATTCATGATCCAATGATTGGTATTTCACCATGTCAAAATAGCTTGATGAAGTCTTGGAAAAAGAAGAAAGCTCTTGCTCTTCTTGTTTTTCATTTCTTTCATTTTTTAGTAATCTGTTTTTAGTTAAAACATTATTCTGTTTTCCCTCCTTTCCATATCAGGAAAGTTTCTGTTTTTCTGTTTTCAAGTTAGTTGGTTAGTTCTAGGCTATGTTCCTATAAATCCTCTTTCCCTTTAGCCTTGTAATTCAGTCAATTAATTCATCATTCAATAAGAAAACTCCATAGAAGTATTCATTGATTTCCTTGCCTTGTTCTTCTCTGTTTGTTCGTGGAGTCATGAACTCCATTTGTTAAACTCTCTCAATTGTGTTGAATAATGGATGCCATATGTTTTAAGATGGTATCAGAGCTTTGATCCACAAAGTTCTGTTGCGCATTGACCATCATTCATCCAAACTCTCACCCCCTTCTTTATTGTCTTTCTTTCAACTATGGCTACAAACCCCTTAAGTGATCCAACAAGCCCATATTATATGAGCCCGAATGAAAATTCAGGTGTTGTGATAGTCTCTATTCCATTGGCGGTGGAAATTATCACAATTGGGCAAAGGCAATGGGCATGGCCTTGAATACAAAGAACATACTCCAATTCATAAGCAGTTGATATGAGCAAAGGACTATATGCAATTAGTAAAAAATGCCTATTTGTTGATACACCATCTTGTATAAACAATTTTGGTAGTTGTAATTATGTATGGCATAAGAGATTAGGCCACTTATCTGATACCAAAATGTTAACTATGAACAAACAATTTCCTTTTATCAAATACAAGTCTAATAGTGATGCTTGTGAGGCCTGCCATTTTGCCAAGGAAAAGAAACTTCATTTTCAATTAAGGAATCTTTGAACTGTTTTGACTTGATACATGTTGATATTTGGGGGCCTTTGGCTATTCCTTCTATATTAGGGTATATGCATTTCTTAACCATTGTTGATAATAGATCTAGGCACACTTGGATATACTTAATGAAACTGAAATTTGAATGCTCTAATATGCTTAAAGGGTTCATCAATTTTATTGAAACTCAGTTTGATATAATAACCAAATGCATTAGATCATACAATGGTCTTGAGTTCAAACTATGTGATTTCTATGCTTTTAAAGGGATCATGCACCTAACCACTTGTGTTGAAATCCCTCAACAAAATGACATTGTTGAATGGAAACATCAACACATATTAGGAATGGCAAGATCCTTAATTTTTCAGTCGTATCTTCCTAAATGTTTTTGGAATTATGATGCTTGCCATGGTGTTTACTTGATAAATAGACAATCAAGTCCTTATTTGCATAACAAACCCCCTTATCAAATTCTTTTTAAACAAGATCCCAACTTATTGAATCTAAAAGTCTTTGTTTATTTGTGTTTTGCATCTACTCTTGTGAATCATAGAAATAAACTGGATCCTAGATCCAGAAAATGTATATTCTTAGGATTCAAAAATGGTACAAAAGGTTATATGGTTTATGATTTAAAAACTAGAGAGACTTTTATGTCTAGAAATATTATTTTCCACGAGCAATCTTTCCCTTTCAGTGTTGAATCTTGCATTGACAAAAAAACAACAAGAAGTTTCTCTACCTACTTCCACCTTCACTTCTTCTAATCACTTCCTTGATCACAATCCAGCAACAGACTCATTAGAGCAGTTAGAAAGCAATCAACCCAATGAAGTGACTCATACATTGCCTACTATAGAAGACTCATCAAACCTTAGAATATCAAAAAGAATCAGGGGACCTCCTACTCATCTTCATTATTATCACTGCCTCATATCCCAGAGCCTGAATCCTTCAATCACTAATAAGATCAAACACCCTCTATCCAATCATCTATCGTATGCCAAGTGTCGCGCCCCAATTTTCGGCTACGCGACCTCTTAGAGTCGCCACTACATTTTATGATTAAAATGTAGAAAAATCTTTAAAGCCCAATCACATTGGGCTTTTTGGATTTTTGATATCCAGGTTCGGGAGTCGATTATGAATTGGGGAAGGTATTAGCACCCCATTCGATCGTAATAAAACGGTACCCTAACTAATTGCATAAATTGAATACCTTTAATTTAGTTAAATTAATTTGCTTAAACAAAATATTTTTTATTTTTTATTTGTGTCTGACAAGTTCATATTGCTGCTACGTATCCCCAGGTGCAATAGGGAAATCAAGACTACGTAGTTGTTTTTTAAAAATTAATTTAGTTGAATTAAAATATTTAGAATTTTGTTTAAATTTAGTTGAGGTGAAATTAATAAACGAAGAGTCAACATTGATTGTTTACCATCTTCCCACTTTGATAGATAGCATAAGTAGTACAAAAGACCGCAACCGGTTCTCGACTCGAAGCAAAAAAGAAAGACATAATACGAGTTGTAACCTCGATATTATATCCAAAAAAAATTAAAAAAAATTTAGATTTAAATAACTTATATATTTTTAAAGAGAGAATTAATAAATGAAGAGTCGACATTGGTCCTTAACCATCCTCTTACTTCAATAAATAACAGAAGCAGTACAAGTGACCACAACTGATGCTCATTTCGAAGTAAGAAGCAAGATATAACACGAGTCGTAACCTCACTATTACCTTCTTATTGAAATAATTTTATTTGTTAAAGAGACAAAACTTTTAGTTTTTAAATATATTGTTGTTAAACTCATTTAACACTAAATTTATATGATTAATAAGCAAACATTAACTTAGGTTGGGGTAAGATCATTTCCTTAATATAACAAAACAAACAATAACCAAAATATATCAAATAAAAAAGTAAATGAACATACAAAGAATAAATAGAAATATTATTATTATATATATTATTATTTTTTATTTTTTATTAAAAAAATAATTGAATAAAGAGGGTTAAGGGGGGTAACACACGGGGGAGCACATCTGCTGTACCACAAAGTGTGTCACTCCATGTGGCACTGCTTGTGATTGGTTGTAAAAAATGCATTTAAGTTAAAAAAATAATGATTAAATATTTTTCTGACCAATCATAAATAATAGCACATGGAGTGGTACACTTTTATGGGATAGCAGATGTTCACCCAACACACGGTTACCTCCATCCTCTATTAAACAAAAATTGGGAGAAAAGGGAAATCCCTAACTGAGTTGCTCCCCTTTTCTTTTTCCAGCGACGGCAAACGGAAATAAAGGAAGATTGCGGTGGTGCGAATGGCGGAAGGCACACCAACCATTCACGGTGGCGTTATGGGTTCATGAGCTCGGGGTGGTCTGATCGCATCGACGCCGACTGGCTATGGTGGTGCCGCCATTCATGGATTTAGCAGCGGGAACGTAGTGCATCTTCATCGGAACGCGATTTGGCAGAGGAAGAAGAACCTCCAAGGTTCCAACGGTAAGATGAAGAAGGGTCCTTTTTCCTTGAATCCCTCGGTTCATTGTCTTCTTCTCTTATTCTCGTCGGCATTAATGGATGAAAAGGGTGTCCCGACCAGGGGCACAGAGAGGCAGCGACTGAGACTCCTTTATTGGCCATGGCGGCCACAATAGAGGATATTACCCATTTCAAAGGGTGTTTCTTAGTTTATGCGGGTTCCTTCGGGGTTACAGTGGCTCAAAAATTCTTTTAGAATGTTATGCTGTTTTAAGACACCAATCATCCAGAAATATCTAACAAACAGTATCAGAGCTTTAGGTTTTGAATTTTATGGTTCTCCATTAAAGATGTTTTCCCCAATTTTTTATGAACTCTAATTTTTTAAATTTAGGGATTTTTATGCTTCTGGTATTGGTTATGAAAATTGAGTATTTATGAATAATGAGGATATCATTTATTCGCTTGTGCTTATTTGAATTATAATTAATTTGTATTATGAATTCTGGCAACATGTGTTCATATTCAGATCTGTGCATGACCATTGCATTAACTTTTATGACTCTATTATGCAATATGTATATTATATGTGCACTAATGTCTTACCGTTGAATATTGACTTTTGTCACTTTACAATTTTGCAATTTGTTAAAGTATATGTATATATATATAGCCATTCATGGATTTAGCAGCGGGAACGTAGTGCATCTTCATCGGAACGCGATTTGGCAGAGGAAGAAGAACCTCCAAGGTTCCAACGGTAAGATGAAGAAGGGTCCTTTTTCCTTGAATCCCTCGGTTCATTGTCTTCTTCTCTTATTCTCGTCGGCATTAATGGATGAAAAGGGTGTCCCGACCAGGGGCACAGAGAGGCAGCGACTGAGACTCCTTTATTGGCCATGGCGGCCACAATAGAGGATATTACCCATTTCAAAGGGTGTTTCTTAGTTTATGCGGGTTCCTTCGGGGTTACAGTGGCTCAAAAATTCTTTTAGAATGTTATGAATATTTGCTAATGATGATTCTGCTTTAGAGGTTAAAATAGTATTGATTTTTTGTTTTTTCATTCATTAGAGGGAAGATAACTGTTTATGGGTTTTCAGTGTTTATAACCTATACATGTATGTCTGTTTGTAACTTTTACAGATTGTTGTATGAAGGTGTGGGTGCAATAAATCTCAAACGAATTGCTACTGCTTGCAAACAATGAGGATCTTTGAACATACTAGATGTGGATAATCATTATAAGAATACAAATAAACACATGATACTTTGAATGCTTAGATGTGAAAAATATAGAGATGTGGATGATTGCTGTGAAAATAATATTTGAATGCACAAAAATGACAAATATATTACTATATAGGTAGTAAGATACCAACCTTTCAAAAAGACTAATGTATTACTTTCTCTTTTATGCTCTTCTTGTCAGTAATCTACTTTTTTGGTTTCTCCAGACTCCAGCTTTTCCAGTGTTGTGTCCTTTTTCTTTTGTATCTATTATCCTCTCTTTTTTATTGCCTTCTTTTTGTGTTACTCTCCCCCCTTTTTTCTCAACACTTTCTCCTTTACTTAAAGCCAATAACAATAAAAAACTTCCACTCCTAAAAGTTGGGTAACAACCCCCACTTTCACATACTGCTTCCCCAATTTCAGGGATTATTTTTAAACCAGTTTGTTATTTCAGTTTAATCATATATGTTTATTATATATTTCCTATTTTCGAATTAAATATTAATATATATTTTTATTGTTAGAAGTCAGTTTATGAGTATTTACCATAATGAGTTTTATTGCAAATAAAATAAAATAATAAAATAAATTAAAGAAAAGGACCTATAATGTTACCATATGCATATGAACAATGTAGTGGTCAATAAAATGAGGAATTGATGATTATATTTAAAGGCCCAACTTCTAGCCCATCAAGATTTTTTCAACCAATGTTTACTATAACAAGAGTATATAACGAAATAATGCTATGCACAAACTTTTAATATTACGCTTTGCAATATTTCACAAAAATAATTCTAAGGTTAATGCACGTTAGAGTTTATTATAATAAATGTTGAACAATGGATCGAACAAAAGTAGTTTTAGGGATTTTTATGGGCCGAACAAAAATGGATATTCACAACAAGCTATCAAACATATACAAACACTTAATACTTAACCTCAACACCCATGATGAACCTACCAAATATGCTGATGCAAAGCATCATGATTGTTGGAGAATGGCTATAGACAAAGAGTTACAAGCATTTATCAACAACAACACTTGGAGTCTCACAAAACTCCCCAGCCACAAGAGGGCCATTGGCTGCAGGTGGATATTCAAAATAAAGCACAAATCAGATGGAACTATAGATAGATACTAAGCCAGACTTGTGGCTAAGAGATACAATCAAACAGTTGGTCTAAATTACTTTGAGACATTCAGCCTTGTAATCAAGATGACCACTGTAAGAGTTGTGTTGGCTCTTGCATCCATCAATCAGTGGCACATCCATAAAATGGATGTTAACATTGCTTTTCTGCTTGGAGATCTATTGGAAAGAAGTCTACATGAAACTCCTACTTGGATGAAGGTTCAAAATCAATCCATAGCTTGCAAGCTGCTAAAATCTCTCTTTGGATTGAAGCAAACAAGCAAGCAATGGAATACAAAACTCATATATGTCCTAATCCAGAATGGGTATACTCAATCCAAAGCTGACTACTCTTTGTTCATTAAACTTGTCAATAACAACTTTACTTCAATTCTTGTCTATGTTGATGATTTGCTTGTTGTAGGAAATGACATGAAAGAAATTAATAACTTAAAGGGAATTATGAACAAGGAATTCAGTAGCAAGGACCTAGGAGATATTAAATACTTTCTTGGAATAGAAATAGCCAGAGGAACACATGGAATCAATATATGATATGTTTTAAGATATTCATTATCATATTCAATTTGGAATTTTTTATAATGATTTGTATATATCTTTTTATGCTTTTTATTCTGGATCTACTTTATATTTTATTAAGATTGCATCTATTTTTATGTGTTGATATATATGTAACATATCATTTTTTATTTGGAATTATATTATTGAATTAGATTTGTTAATCATAAAAGATATCAAATCTAAAGGTTTTAATTTCAAGATCATAATTATTTTTATAATGGACTCATATCTTTTTGCCTGATAATTATTTTTGAATTAATTTATGCAATATGTTGCCAAACTAACTTCTATTGTGTAAATTGATTAAGAGTACACAAATGAATATGAGATTATTTATGTGAATTGTGTTCGGGCCAAAAGAAGATACAATTTGGCCAAATAATAACATATATGTGATGAGAAATAAGTAACAATTATAAAAAAGTTATGTGAATAATAGTCGGTCCAAAGAAAGGCTATTGTTTGACAGAATGATTATATTTAAAGGCCCAACTTCTAGCCCATCAAGATTTTTTCAACCAATGTTTACTATAACAAGAGTATATAACGAAATAATGCTATGCACAAACTTTTAATATTACGCTTTGCAATATTTCACAAAAATAATTCTAAGGTTAATGCACGTTAGAGTTTATTATAATAAATGTTGAACAATGGATCGAACAAAAGTAGTTTTAGGGATTTTTATGGGCCGAACAAAAATGGATATTCACAACAAGCTATCAAACATATACAAACACTTAATACTTAACCTCAACACCCATGATGAACCTACCAAATATGCTGATGCAAAGCATCATGATTGTTGGAGAATGGCTATAGACAAAGAGTTACAAGCATTTATCAACAACAACACTTGGAGTCTCACAAAACTCCCCAGCCACAAGAGGGCCATTGGCTGCAGGTGGATATTCAAAATAAAGCACAAATCAGATGGAACTATAGATAGATACTAAGCCAGACTTGTGGCTAAGAGATACAATCAAACAGTTGGTCTAAATTACTTTGAGACATTCAGCCTTGTAATCAAGATGACCACTGTAAGAGTTGTGTTGGCTCTTGCATCCATCAATCAGTGGCACATCCATAAAATGGATGTTAACATTGCTTTTCTGCTTGGAGATCTATTGGAAAGAAGTCTACATGAAACTCCTACTTGGATGAAGGTTCAAAATCAATCCATAGCTTGCAAGCTGCTAAAATCTCTCTTTGGATTGAAGCAAACAAGCAAGCAATGGAATACAAAACTCATATATGTCCTAATCCAGAATGGGTATACTCAATCCAAAGCTGACTACTCTTTGTTCATTAAACTTGTCAATAACAACTTTACTTCAATTCTTGTCTATGTTGATGATTTGCTTGTTGTAGGAAATGACATGAAAGAAATTAATAACTTAAAGGGAATTATGAACAAGGAATTCAGTAGCAAGGACCTAGGAGATATTAAATACTTTCTTGGAATAGAAATAGCCAGAGGAACACATGGAATCAATATATGTCAGAGAAAGTATGCATTGGATCTTCTAAAGGACACAAGCCTCCTAGGTGCCAAAACATGCTCTACTCCTATGGATCTAGCAATAAAACTATATGGCAAATGTGGTGATCAACTCAGGGATCCATCAAAATACAGAAGACTAATGAGAAGATTTATATATTTGAATCATACCAGACCTAACATGGCATACTTAGTGGCACATTTTAGCCAATTTCTTGCTACTCCATCTCAGAATGATGCCAAGGTCAAAGGATATAGTGACTCTGATTGGGGTTCTTGCATTGATACAAGGAGATCAGTCTCTAGTTTCTGCTTCTTTATTGGAAGATCCCTGGTTTCATGGAAAAGCAAAAGGAAAAAGACTATATCCATATCCTCTTTAGAGGCTGAATACAGAACTTTGGCCCTTACTAGTTGTGAAGCAAGATGGTTAAGCTTCCTTCTTCCAGATTTACAAGCTAAAAATGTCACTCCAATTATGATCTATTGTGACAATCAGTTTGCCCTCTACATTGCTGTCAATCTCGTGTTCCATGAGAGGACCAAGTACATCGAAATTGATTACCATTCCATTAGAGAAAGGATTCAGGAAGGAGTAGTTCATCTTCTACCTATTGCGCCTATTCATCAGCTGGCTGATTGCGTTACAAAAGCTCTCAACAAAAGTCTTCTCAACTTATTAGTTTCCAAGCTAGGAATGCAAGATACCTACATTCCAACTTGTAGGGGGGGTGGGTGCCAAAACAACTTGATGAAGTCTTGGAAAAAGAAGAAAGCTCTTCTTGATTTGGTCTTCTTTTTTCATTTCTTTCCCTTTCCAGTAATATATTTTTAGTTAAAACAATTTTCCGTTTTCCCTCATTTCCATATCAGAAAATTTTCTGCTTTTCTGTTTTCAAGTTAGTTAGTTAGTTCTAGGCTATGTTCCAATAAATCCTCTTTCCATTTAGCCTTGTAATCCAGTCAATTAATTCATCATTCAATAAGAAAACTCCATAGAAGTATTCATTGATTTCCTTGCCTTATTCTTCTCGGTTTGTTCGTGGAGTCATGAACTCCATTTGTTAAACTCTCTCAATTGTGTTGAATCATGGATGCCATCTGTTTTAAGACACCAATCATCCAGAAATATCTAACAAACAGTATCAGAGCTTTAGGTTTTGAATTTTATGGTTCTCCATTAAAGATGTTTTCCCCAATTTTTTATGAACTCTAATTTTTTAAATTTAGGGATTTTTATGCTTCTGGTATTGGTTATGAAAATTGAGTATTTATGAATAATGAGGATATCATTTATTCGCTTGTGCTTATTTGAATTATAATTAATTTGTATTATGAATTCTGGCAACATGTGTTCATATTCAGATCTGTGCATGACCATTGCATTAACTTTTATGACTCTATTATGCAATATGTATATTATATGTGCACTAATGTCTTACCGTTGAATATTGACTTTTGTCACTTTACAATTTTGCAATTTGTTAAAGTATATGTA
>NW_017715721.1:0-1936 GCF_001865875.1 Lupinus angustifolius
AAAGAAAGGCTATTGTTTGACAGAACTAACTATTAATATTTGATCATTACATTGAGAGTACCACTTACAAATTAATTTCTCTATCCAAAGACTAGAAATTAATGTTGTGTTAGATATCTTATGATGAGTCTATTATGTGAACATGTCTTGTTTTATATATATTACATGACTTGTTTGTTTAAATGGTTGCAACACTTATGGTTTGTTGCATTAATTGGTGGTTGATTGCATTATTAAGTGGTTACTATTATTGAAACATTTTTTCTGTTTAGACAGTTTGTCTTGCCATGTTTAATCATGTATAAAATGATAATATTTTTTATGGAAAATTCAAAATGATCATCATTAGAATTCGAAATGTAGTCATTGTGATGAGAATGATATCAATAGGCTATAATGAATATATGTATTTATATGTGAATATAAATAATATATGTTTTGGATTAAGGTTATGTTGAATCAAACTCAACTAAATAGTTTTTTTTTTAGAAAATAAAATTGTTTGACATTTTAAGTGAACCTATTAATCAAGAAGTTTCCAAAAATGACATTTTTTTTGTGAATTGTTAATAATAAATATCAAATGCTAGTACATATATGTATCCATGCGAGTATTGACCAGTCCAAATGAAGATTCTTATTTGGCCAAATTATATACACATATGTGATGATAAACATGTGATTATTATAAAGTTGCATATGTGAATGATAAATGAGTCCAAAAAATCATTTATTATTTGACATGCATTATGATCAATGTTTGACTATTACAAACAAGAATATCATTAGTGATTGATATGAAATATCAAATCAATTGTATGTTTGCATTTTATGTGAATAGTGGTCGGTCCAAATGAAGATTACTATTTGGCCCAAATTACAAACACGTTTGTAGCAATAAATATGTGATAATTATATGTCTTTCCATGTGAATAGTAAGTCGATCCAAAGAAAGGCTTATTGTTTGACAAGACTGATTATCAATGTTTGATTACAATATTGAATGTACCACTTACAAGTTAATAGTTTTGTCCAAAGACTGAATATTAATATTATGCCAGGTAACTCGTGATGTGCCCCACCGTCATTTGAATTTAAGTATTAAAGTTGAATGTGAGTTTAATTGCAAGAATGATTGCAATTTATTTTGTTATTTTACTACTATTGCAAATATTTCTGCTCAAATTAAGAACATTTGATTGCCGAATGAGACAAACTTTAAGGTCTATAAGGAAATTGTAGAAATTATTCTCAGCTGTATGAATTTAGATCTGGAACTTCGGTGGAGAAATCCATTTCTACTCTGGAAATCCTCGATGAGGTTAAAATTTAGAAATTGGAACACTCTAACTGAATGTGTATAATGATCATGAAACGCTATATTCTAGAAGTGTTTCAGAGCTCTATTTTCCAAGGGTCAGAGTACAAGAAAGTTCCTTAAAGAAATACAACCATACTTTTCCAAAAATGAAAAGGCAGAGACGGGTAGTCTTTTGGCTAAAATCATCTCCATTAAGTATAAAGGCAAAGAGAACATAAGGGAGTACATTATGGAGATGTCTAATCTCGCATCAAAACTCAAGTCACTTAAGTTAGAGCTTGGTGATGACTTGCTCGTGCACTTGGTTTTGATCTTGCTTCCTACATACGTTGGGCCAATCAAAGTGAGCTATAACACTCAGAAGGACAAATTGTCTATCACTATGTGCAAGAGAAAAAGAAGCTGTTGAAAGATAAGACTAAAAGTGCTCATTTGATTATGACCTCTCAGAATAAGAAAAGAAAGAACAATAAGGATGCTATGAAAGGGCTATTTGTGTTTTCCCTCAGAGAAATATGACATGCAAACCTAGATTTAAATGTGTTGTTGAGCGATGAAATTGAATTCTTAATGATATAGTGAGAAGTGTGGTTAGTCAATCTTCCTTACTAGAGT
>NW_017715722.1:0-24450 GCF_001865875.1 Lupinus angustifolius
GGGGGGGGGGGGAGAGATTTGACGACCACATTTTATATCCTTAATAAGGAAGGTGCCAAGTAAAGCAGTTAAGAAAATCTCATATGAGCATTGGAGTAATAAAAGGTCAAGCTTAAAACACTTGCACATTTGGGGTTTTCCAGCTGGGGTGCAGCCTTATAGGCCCATGAAAGGAAACTGGACTCAAGAAATATCAACTGATATTTTGTTGGCTATGTTGAACGCTCTCGGGGCTTATAAATTTTATGATCCCACTTCAAGACTTTTTTGAGACGGGAAATGCAAGATTTCTTGAGGAAGTTGATTTTGGGAGGAAGAGAACATAAAGAATGTTATCTTTGAGGAAGAACTTGTCACTAATGGTGAACAAATTCTTGTGCCTATTACCATTCAAGGAACAACTTCGATAATAGAAGATAATGTTCAGAATATTATTTCTGGCAATATTCTTGAACAAGACAACAATGAGGTTCTTCCTCAAGTACATATAGAGCAAATTCAACAACCTCAAGAAGTAGAAGAGTCATTTAGGAGATTCACTAGAGAGATGAGAAGTGTAATTCTTGATTATTATATTGTATTTCTTTAAGAACATGAGGATGATATCAGGTTAACATAGGATGATCCATTGAACTTCTGTCAAGCCATGAAAAGTACTAACTCTCCAAAAGTGGATTGATGTCATGAATGATGAAATGAAGTCTATGTATGATAATGACGTTTAGGATCTTGTCGAATTACATGAAGGTTGAAACATGTTGGTTGTAAATGAATATTTAAAAAGAAGAGAGATTTGAAGGGTAATATTGCTAAAGGATACACTCATAAAGAAGACATTGATTATAAAGAAACATTCTCTCAAGTATATTCGACGAATTATTTAATAATAATATTGGCACTAGTAGCTCATTTTGATTTAGAGCTATATTAGATGGAAGTTAAGATTGTGTTTCTAAATGGTGACATTAAAGAAACAATCTATATGGTGCAACCAGAAAACTTCTTGTAAATAGCTCAAAGTCTATGGTATGCAAATTAAGGAAATCCATCTATGGCCTTAAATAAGCTTCTCGTAAATGGGAGTATTTATATTTGTGGTATTATATATCGATGATATACTGTTTGCGGGTAGCGATATGAGACTATTACATGAGACCAAGAGATTTCTAATGAAGAATTTCGAAATAAAAGATCTTGGGGAAACTTCTTTTGTATTAGGTATTCATATACTAAGAGATTGCTCTCAAGGTATCCTAATGTTGTCACAAGAAAGCTATATAGATAAAGTCCTTGATAGATTTGGCATGAAAGAAAGTAAACCAGGGGATACCCCTATAGCTAAGGGAGACAAGTTTAGTCTCAAACAGTGCCCCAAAAATGACCTTGAAGGATATTAGATACAAAAGATTCCTTATGCATCTGCAGTAGGATGTCTAATGTATGCTCAAGTTTGCACACGTTCCAACATAGTGTTTTTCGTGGAAGTTTTGTGAAGATATATGAGCAATCTTGTAATGCATCACTAGAAGGTAGCCAAACGTGTTATGTGTTGCTTAAAGAGAACAAATGAGTACATGTTCACTTATCGAATTTTTGAGAATTTAGAGATCTTCATGTACTCTGACTCCGATTTTTGGGTGTCTAGACAACATACTCTCCACCTCTGGATATATGTTTATCTTGGATGAAGATCCTATCTCTTGGAAGTATGTTAAAAGGACACTCATAGCTCCTTCAACTATGGTTGCAGAGTTCATGGTTTGTTTTGAAACATCAGACCATGGCATATGGTTGCAAAAATTTTGTCATTGGCTTACGTGTGGTCGATGTTATTAAAAGACCATCGAGAATTTACTGTGACACTAAGTCCGCGATTATTTACTCCAACAAATAATAGGAGTTCTACAAAGTCAAATTTTATTGACATCAAGTTTCTAGTTGTTAAAGAAAGTATTATGATGAGTGTAAAATTATGTTATATTTGCATTTCATTTAACATGCATTTTAGGACATAATTAGGACTTTATGATTGTTTTTAGCTTTTATTTCTTTTTTCCCAGGTTGAGCAGGTGTTTTTGGCTATGTTGTGCAGTTTGAATTGATTGAAGCCAAAAAAAAAATAGAGATTTGGTAATTAGGATAAACGAGAGTTCTCCCTCAAGGATTGAGCACACTTTACACTTTTATATTACAATTCTCTAATTTAGAATTTTCTATTCTCTTCTCCATTATGAGTGAGTAATTCCCTTTGTCTCTAGGATTGGGGCTATGCCCTTTTACATTCAATAAACACATGTTCTTACTTCTATTTCATTTAGTGTTGTGATTTGAATCATTAAATTGAGTTTTATTCGTGTGAGTTCTCTGACCATCAAATTATGCCTCTTAGATTCATTGGGGAAGGACCGAGAGGTGAACCCAACTATCTGATCATTCAGTTATTCAAACTAGAATCCTAATTCACGAGAGTAATATTAGGATTCTCTGGGGTTTCTGGAATTCACCTTGGGTTGCTACATCCAAGTAAATGATTTGATTGATAACCTTACCACAAGAGTATGTGCGACTTCAATTGAGTACACATGCCAGAGCTCGAAAGAGGATGATACATATCAAAGAGCAATTCACCCTCAAAACTTAAAGTTCATGAAAATGAGTATAACAAGGATTTGGGAGTGTAAAGGCGGTAACCCTTATCCTAGGAACTCTTCCATAATCGTGCAGTTGCGATTTTCCCTATCAAGTTTTTGGCGCCATTGCTGATGACTATGTCAAAAAAAAATTTATTTCTCATTTAATTCATTACTTTACTCTAGTGTATTACACGTTTTCCTTTTTCTTGGTACTCGTGCAGGTTGTCCATTTGGTTTATGCAAAGTTCAAATTATTACTCAAAGCTAGAAAGGACTTTCCGTAGAAGAGGAATGCAACAAATAGAAAGAGCAAGAAAAGGATGTGCATGTGTACAAACAATGGCTAAACGAGATGAAAAACCACTTCGTGACTATGCAGCCCCTAATACTCATAGTTCATGTCCTGGTATAATACGTCCAACTATTGATGTAAGGAACTTTTCTTTGCCATATGCTTTGATCCAAGTGGTGATGTAAAACCAATTTGGAGGATGAGCTCACGAAGATCTGAATGCCCATCTTGATCAGTACTTGGAATTCTATTAGACTATAAGGATCCATGGGGCTCCTAAAGATGTCATTTGTCTCCGCAATTTCCATATTCCCTTAAAGATAGAGCTAAGACGTGGTTGAAGAATCAAAATGCTGAAATTTAAAACACATGACGAACTTTGGAGGAAGTTTTTATCAACAAATACTTTCCTCCTTCCAAAATTGTGCATTATAGGCATCTCATCCAAAACTTCAATCAAAAGGATGGGGAGCCAATTGTTGAGGCATGATAAAGATTAAATGAGCTAACTGAAGCTTGCCCTCATCATGATATTCCACTGTGGACGATAGTTCAGAACTTCTACAGTGGGCTAGACGTTCCATCACAACAACTATTAGACTCTTCAGCAGGTGGAGCCTTTATGTGCAAAGGAATTGATGTTGCTTCAAAGATCATAGAGAATGTGGTTTCTAATTATCACCATTGGGCGAATAAGAGGAGACATCATTCAAGGAGAGACTCTGGTGCATAATATTCAGGAAATCAAATGGAAAAGGTAATTTCCATGCTAGAAAACGTTTCTTAAAGGTTTGGAAAGGTGAAAAAAAATACTGTGCTAATGCTATTGAGTCTATAACTACAACATGTGAAGGATATGAAGCAAAATGGCATGAGTGGTCTGTATGCAAAAAATTCATTGAACCTGTACATGGAGCATGGGTCGATAAACAACCTGAATCATGCAATTACTATGATTATAAGGAGAGGAGCGGAAAACAATTCAACTCACCATACAGGCAGTGTAACACCGTGAATTTTCGATCTATGTATTATTAATTATTTATTTTAAAAAGAATAAATTTTAGAAATTAATTGGTAATGATTTAGGTTAAACCTTCGTTGAGTGTTAGTCTTGTTTTGGGAATTCCTATTTTGTAGTAAACTTTCATAATTTTCTGTGACAGAAAGTTTTTGAGTTGTTGTCGGACCCAAATTCGGCCGAATTCAGCACAGTAACGTGTTTTTGCGTTCTGTAGGTCGAAATTGAATTTTGATTGCGCCATTGGCTTCTAAATATTATTTCGAGTCAAGATAGACATCAAGTTTGTCCATGACGCATTTCTAAATATTTTTCACTTCGAATTTTCTAATAATCCTCCTAACTCTTGTTATACTTAAGAACTCGAGAAACGAGTTTTCTTGAACTTAGAAAATTGTTGCTTTGGAACCATGAAATCTTGTTGTTCATGGGGCTGTTTTAGTGTTTAAAAATATGTAGTTTGTTGATTTTAATGAAAGGGGGTGATTATGAAATCAAAGGAATCTTTAAGGAGTTTTTAACCATGTAAAAGTTGAATATTTTCACTTGTTTTCAACTTGAGAAACTATAGCCTTGGACAAAATAGAAAGTATGTAGTTTTCCATTGATAAATTGGATGAGTTTTGTTGAAAAGTTGGTTCATTGTTGTTCAAGACTATGAAACCAACATGTAATAACCTTTGTGGTTATGTTTAGAGGTGTTGAAAGGATCATGAACCCTTATTGAATCTACCTTAGTTAACTTACTTTAAAGTGGTAAGACTTACAAATGATATCTTGATTTAAAATGTTGTTTTAAGTATGAGATCAACACTTATAAAGAAGGTGTTGAAATGACCATGAACACGATGGGAATCGTGAACAAGACTTTCGAGGATAAAGGATGGTTCAATAATATGAATCTTGGACCAGATGGATGAAAGTGTTGGAGTTCTTAAAATAGATAAAAACGACGTCTTTACCTTAAAGTTATAAAGTAAAAGATTTAACTCACAAATCAGTGATTTGTTTTTGCGTTTAGTTTCAAAACATTCGAAGTCGGACAACCTACTCATTCACTTAAAGGAGATCAAACGCTTTACAACCTAAGATGAGGGAGAATACATCGTGACATAGTGGTATCCGTATATGACACCCGGATCTCCCAAACTACCTCAAAAGTTGGGAGTTATATTTGTGTTTTTTTTTAAGAAACCCATACTTAATCAAACGTTTATGTGTCTGGATTAAGTACGGATGATTTCTTAAGTTGTATGCTTTAGGATAGATTAAAATATCAAGCATTTTAATTTTATCCATTAAGGAACACCACTCGAGAAACTAAAACATGTAGGGATAAAAAACAATGGAGATTTTCGATCTAGTGGCCCTAAAGGGCGAGGAAATAGTCCTGGCAATTGGACTACACTCGCCTGGGTGAGGCAACCTCGCTTGAGCGAGTGGTTCTCACTTAGGCGAGGGCCATGCAGGCGTTGCACATGTTCTAGGCCGTTCTGGGCGCCCGTGCGAGACCTAGAAGGCGACTTTGACTAGTTTTTGGTGTATTTTTCACTTGAGCGACATGCAGAGAATTGAGTCTTTTTTTATGAAATCGTCGCTTGAGCGACAGTCTCTTACTTGGGCGAGAGACATACAATGTTTTTGGTTGCTTTTGATTGGTTGATTGCTTAGACAATAACCCTAACTTGGCTGAAGAGTATATTTAACAATTGGGAGAGATCATGGCTCGAGCGAGGAGCCCGATGCCCAAATCCACAAACTTATATAGTTACCTTTGTTCTTACGCCTTATTCGTGCAAGGGTTCTGACGATGATGTCGTGAGTAAGGCGATGCCTAAAAAAGATTATGTGGTACCACACAACGAGGTCGTCTGATCATAAGAGGCTTGGCCATGTGACTGTTCAGGGTAATTCAATAATGGTTAGTAGTGGTAAGGATATTATTCATTTATTACGTAATGGCGTAAGATCGGGTCCCACAAGAAGCATTCATTTGGGAGATGTCTTAGGTTGGACCGACCATGTAAAAAATGATTAAAAGATTTAATCGGCTAACCTCGGTTAGTGTGCATACTCATTATGAATAACGAAGTAGTGGAAAGAAAATTTACGGGAGAGGAATGAGCCTCGCGATGTTGAGAGGGACGGTGATGGCGGTGATTCATCAGCAAAGTCTTGAAGGCGAGTCTAGGTGAGACGAGTCCCTTGTGTTCCTGGATGAGGTATTATGTTGGATTGGACAGTTCTCACAGCACAAACTAGACAATCTCTAACAAAACAATCCAAAACGGTTCTGAAATGGATAGTTCCTAGATGAGAGGGATGCCTAGAAAGTGTTTGATACGACACTATCCTGAAATGGTCAGTTCTTCGGAATAGATCGATCACATATTCTTGCGAGGAATATTGTTGGTGCGTTCAAATCGGCTTGTTATGGGACCTATACTCTCGGTTATTTCCGAATAGGTTATTGGTAGGATATTAGTGTAAGGATGAATGAAATAAATATAGTGTTCATACATTGAGTTCATGGATATTGATTCTCATAGTTTGAGATATAATATCATTCATCATTTGCATTTATGTATACGAAATATAGTGTGTATATTATGTGTGTCTATCTGGATGTGATATTCTTTGTAATTCCATGCCATCAATGAATAATATTCATTAGATGTCTTACTCCCTTTTCTTTCTACCTGTCTTCGGTCCACATTCTCGTTCAGATGGACCGTACCGCGAGGATTTTGAGCTACCGATTCTCGATGTTCCAGGAGGGGACATGGAGCAATGATGGGAACCGATACACCTACACGGGACCTTGTGCCTTGGAGATGGTTTGTGATGGCTCTACAATGAGCTTCCCCTCACATCCTGCAGACTTGGAGACTTCTTTCACTTTACCTGCTCGGAGACCAGCACCTATTGCACCATCCATTCAGTCTGTGATTCCTCACGGACCCACTACTGTAGGGCCATCTACTAGGAGATAGAGTTGGGACGATGTGCTTAGTTCTCCACCATGGAGGAGAGCTTCCCGATGGACGTTGCCTGATCTTCAGGCATATGCGGCAGCGGGGAGTAGGTCGCAGGGTTCGTCCAATGACCCGGAAGAGGAGATGGAGGCTGAAGAGGAGGAGCTGGAAGCTGAAGAGGAGGACTATGTGGAGTTAATCTGTATATATGACTCCATTGAGGTGGTAGATCTCTCCTCCGATTCTGAGATGAAGGAGGACCCAAGCGAGTGTTCTAGCGCAACCACGAACACTAGAGCTAGTCACTAGCAGCCATTTCTATTCTATTTTGTTTTTGAGGAGGGTATGTGTGGAGGGTACTTTTGATGTGCTGAATGGCTCAACCTATTTTGTATGTTTTTAGTTTAGACAAAGATTTCATTCCGCCTTGTTGGAGTAATTTTTGGGTGTTGTTGGAGTAATTTTTGGGGCGTTACAGGTAGAACAATCCAAACCTTTCCTAAAGTAGCGACAACACTCTAAATCATCAACATCGGGATGAGAAAGGTAATAGGAAACCTACAATAAAGGAATAATGGAAAAATCTTCTCCTAATAATCCTACTCATATAACAATAATGGAATGTCAGGAAAAATTACTTGCTAAACTCAATAGATTTCAAGATGATCAAATCACAATTAATAAAAATGTTTCAAATATGTTAAATAATTTGAATTCTAAGATAGAAAACCTGACCATCCATGGAAAAATGTTAGAAACACAAATTGGCCAACAAGCTAGCAACTTTAATAGACAAACATGGATGTTTCTAGGACATCCATAAAAAATCCAAGTAATGAACATTGCAAGGCTATCCGATTAAGATGTGAGAAGGAACTCAAGGATGTTCATTGAACTGAGAATGATACAAAAGTGAAAGAGAAACATATTGAGACACAACTCTCTGAAGGAGAAATTTTTTTTGAAAAAGTGTTTAAGTCTGTAGTTCCACCACCATATGTACCACCAATTCCTTTTCCCTAGAGATTTGCGAAGGCAAAATTAGAAAAGAAACATGAGAAATTCTTAGATATCCTTAAGTAATTATATATCAATTTGCATTTCATTGAAGTATTGCAGGAGATATCTGCGTACATGAAATTTCTTAAGGATATTCTATTCAAAAAGAGAAGACTACAAGATTAGGAAACAATTGCTCTAACTGTGGAGTGCATCGCTTTAATTCAAAATAAATTGCCTCATAAACTAAAATATCCTAGTAGTTTCTCTATCCCATGTTTAATTGGTAACAGTAATTTTGACCATGCTTTATGTGACTTGGGAGCAAGTGTGAGTCTCATGCCCTTATTCGTGTGTAAAAAATTGGGCGTGAGTGAACTAAAACCCACTACTATATCACTTCAATTAGCAGATAGGTCAGTTAAATTCCCTATAGGCATATTGGAGGATGTTCCTATCAAAGTTGGGAAATTTTATATTCCAATGGATTTTGTAATACTAGAGATGGAAGAAGATGCACAAATTCCAATGATACTAGGTATACTAGTTTTGGTTGCCTTTGGTGCTATAATTGATGTTAAAAATTGAAAACTTTCTCTAAGCATAGGGGGTGAAAAAGTTGAATTTGATATTGCTAAATCTATTAAACAAATTTCTCTTGAGGACTCATGTTGCAAGGTTGATATGCTGAACCAAGTAGTGAAAGAAGAAATGCCTAAAGTGAAATATGAGAATCTCTTGGAGAGAAACATACTGGAAGGTGACACTTTAAATTTTGATGAAGATGTGACTAAGGGTAGTGTTTTAATGTCGGTTTTAGTGTCTCTCTGAGTTTAGAGCCTTTGTAAGGGGATGTACATAGTGTCAGCCACAAAAAATCATAAACTCTAAAAAAAATTAAAAAAAAATATATAGGAAAAGTGCTAACATGGCAATGCCTATTAGATATCTCATTCAAATAGAATATTTGCACCTAGTCGATCTAGGACATACGAGTCATTTGGGACCTTTTTCTCTTCTTTTATAGGTACTTCCACTACAGCCAATAAAGTCAACCACTTCTAATTGGCACATGAGTTGAGGACACTTCCTACCTAACCTGTGAGTTTTCTTCTTTTATTTGGGACCTCTTTCTCTTTTTTTATTGGGGACAATGTAAATTTCTAAGGTTGAGGGGAGTTTTGCATTTAGATAGTTCAATTATGTCATGTATACCATATAGATTTTAAACTTTTTTAGGTTGAATATACATATTATTAAGCATTAGCATATGTTTCATATTTCATTTATCCTTTGCTTTGTTCTATGTGTCGTCAGTCTGCGTTAAATGAAAAAGTATGCATGAATGGTGATTGTTGATTTGTGACCCCATTGAAGAAAAAAACTTTTGATAAATCAATAACATAAAAGATATTAGATTTGACAATCGTGAATTAAATTTGGTTAATTAAATGTCTTTGTTTCATAAGTTTTTGCTGAATGAACCAAATGTGAGAAATTTGGGCCAAACACAATAAGGGTTCTGATTTGAATTGATAATTGCATAAAAACCTTTTTTCTTTTATGAGTGCATAATTTTTTTATGACTGTATATTCTAGAACTTGATTTGTCACCATTTCAAGATTGAAATTTGTTTGTATGCATTAAAATGATAGAGGCACTTATGACTTTTTCTTTTGATCTTCAATCACTTGATATAAACATTGCAAACTCATTAGTTTCTCACTTCTGAGCTTGAACTTTAATGATTTTTCAAAACTACTCAAATGAGGGTTTGAGGTAATTTTGGATGTTTAGTTGAAGCAATTGGAAATGTAAAAAGGTCATGTGTAATGAAAGAAACCATAAAAATGTGAAAAGGAAAAAATTAATCCTTTATCTTTTATAAAAAATAAAAAGAATGAATAAAAAATGAAAAAATAATAAGAATGAATAAAAAAAATGAAAAAATAATACAAAGTATACTAAAGGAGAAATGATTGAAAAAGAAAGAATGGTTGATTGAAAAAGGACCATATGATAAAGTAAGGCATATTAAGAGAATCTCAATGCTTCAATCAAATATCTAAAAAGTTTAAGTATTTTGGGAAACATTTATAACCCTTTTGAAGTATCATTTCTTTGTTTATCTCACCTTAAATCATTCACATTGGCCCCATTACAACCATTTATAGACTTCTTGATTTTTGCATGCATTCAGATACAGTTCATGAACATTTGAGCGAAATACTATGACCTTTAAATACATGAGAGTGATGAGAGAATAGTGGCCCCTAATTCATGTAGTTGTTATGACTCAAAGACTTAGCTTGAATTAAATTTGTTGATGATTGTCTTGTCTGGATTGTTTCAAAACTATCATGAGATTGTTGGTTATTTTGGGTCATGATTTCTATATTGTCATTCATACGTGATTGTAAAAGTTAACATAATACTTGCTTAAGGACAATCAAGAGATAAACTTGAGGGGATTTGATGAGTGTGTGAAATTATGCTATATTTTCATTGCATTTAACTTGCATTTTAGGACATAATTAATACTTTATGATTATTTTTAGCTTTTATTTCTTTTTGTTCGGATTGAGCGGGTGTTCTTGCATATGTTGTGCAGTTTGAATATGGTCGATGGTATTAAAAGACCACTGAGAATTTATTGTGACATTGAGTCCGTTGGTCTTTACTCCAATAATAATAGGAGTTCTACAAAGTCAAATTTTATTGACATCAAGTTTCTGGTGGTTAAAGAAAGTTTTCAAAATAGACAAATTTCCATAGGACATATAGAGACAAATTTTATGCTAGTTGATCCACTGACTAAGGGTTTGGTACCTAAAGTCTTTCATGAGCATATTGCTCATGAGTATTGCTGCTTACGATACCTTAGTTCAGTGAGAGTCTATATTTTTATGATTTACTTTGGACATCATATATAGTTTTATGCATAATAAAGTTGATGGTTTAATGTTTTATTTTGGACTTGTGTATTGTAACTATTGTGTTGCAATTAAGGACTTTGGATTGATCTTACTAAAGAATAGATAAGAACCAGTTGGAAATAGACATGTTTAAGATCGCATTGCATGAAATTTCCTTGTCACTCATCCATATTTGATCTAGTCATTTAGTATATTGGTATGATGATCATCGTGGTCGAGTCATGCTTGAATGTGATGAAGGTCGCGGTGGTTCCATAGTTGATATATGAGATGGACTGAATTGTATTGAGGAGAATTGTAAATATAAATAACATATAGAAGTACGCCTAAAGAATATGTAATATAATTGTTTCAGTAAAATATGAGGCCCAAGTGGGAATATGTTAGAAATTCATAATTTCTAATTAAGGTGGACATCATATAATTAATTCAATTATATTGGCTATTTATTTTGGGTTATAAAATAAGTGATCTAATTACTGACAACCTATAAGAATTCTGAAATGGATAATGAATATGGGCTTAATGAGTTAATACACAAACAGTTGACTTGTAAGGGATAATGGAAACCCTATAAGTTAACGCATAAGGTCTCCAAGATATAAAATCACAAATAATTTTCACTTCTTCCCATCAAAGAGAAAACAAAGGTCCCAAAAGGAATTAATGATTTGGTTGAGGAATGTCATCATACCAAAACTCTCTCAAAAGATATATGAAATGAGTATATCATAGAACATGGATTCAGATATGACTTTGTATCATTGTTTATATTATGTGTGAGAATCATGAGATTCAAGATCTTAGGATTGATATTTCACCAATCATCCTAAAATATCTAACAAATATCACATCGACCATCAAATTAGTTAAAATATAGATATAGTATTATAATGATTTGATAAGTGATTTACTAATTAGATCATATCATAATGGAATTAGTTATTTATATATTATATTAGCATCAATAATTAAAAAACAAAGAAAGTAATAAACACTTTTATAACTCAATTTGTTATACCACATTATAGAGGTACAATTAAAGATGGTTGTGCCATGATTAAGTTATTTACATTTTTTAAGAATTTTTTTGTGTCATGATGATTAAGTTATTTACATTTTTCAAGAATTTTCTTTTAAGACAAAAGGAAAATCAATTAGTATGATAATCTTATAATTGGTTTAAATGATATAATTATATGATCGTTATAATGCTTACATAAAGTCTGATTCATCACATTTTCAAATCAAATTAACTTATATGCAATGTTATTAGGACCGGACGGTCTAATCAGTCTGATCGTCGCCCGACAACAATAACAACCATGTTTTGGTCAATACGTCGTCCCTCATATGGAACCGTTTTGGACCATTAGTAATCCGGTCCAATCAGGTTGGACTGGTTTAACCCGGAACGACCCGGTGAACTAAAACAGGCAGGCCAACTATTACTTCAACAAAGAAATTTTTTAGAAATGAGCAAATAGAAAAAAAACCTAAAAGCTAAAAGCTAATTACCTAAGAATAGAAAGCACTCAACTTCAGCAAAGTGGCCACCGTAAAGAGCAGGGAACAATAAATTTTTCTACAACATTATCTTCCATCATCACGCCTCCCATTATAGTGAATGTCACAAAGTATGTTTTTTATGGTTTTGTGTGATTTATTTGTCCAAGGGAATTTCTTTTGTTACTCTAGTTTATGGTTTTGTCACTTTGTGGGACTTATTGAGTATTTGAGTTATTTGATTAGATTATTACTTTGTGTTTATGGTTTTTTCGTTTTGTGCATATTGTCAACGGTTTTTCTTAGTTTATTAGTGTAGTGCATAACTGCATATTGTCACAAATTATTACTTTATTAGTTTATAGTTTTGTCACTTTATGGTTTTGTTAGTGCACTGCAAAATTATTAGTGCACTGAATTATTAGTTTATTTTGTTGGTCTCTTAGTTTATGCAAATTTGATGTTCTACTTAATTGTTTCAAACATCTTACATTCTCTGTGTGTATATTTATTTTTAGATATGACATCATTTGCAAGTTCTCCAAATACAACTCCAGCAATAGCTCCTAGTACTTAGTCTGTTAGAGCAAAATCAGACCCAACATGGGATCATTGTCAATTACTACAAGATGCAAAATGAAAGAGAACCATAAAATGTTTATATTGCTCAAAATGTTACAAAGGCATAGGAATACATAGAATTAAACAACATGTTGTGGGAGAAAAATTAGATGTTTTACCTTGTCTTTCAGTCCCTTTTGATGTTAAGCATCGACTAAGAGAACACTTGAATCAAGTTAGTGGTAGTAGAAAAAGAGGGACTAATCAAATTCAATAGGAAGAAGATCCATATGGGGAAAATGTTGTACAACATGAAGGAAATACGATTCCACCAATACTCACTAAAGCCAAGGGTAAAAAACATAAGCATCAAATAAAATATCAAATAATAACATCAACAATTTCTATGCCCCAAGAACTACTCTGGGAGCTCAACCCTCAATCAGAATGGGCTTTGCAGGTAAAGATGTTATTCATAAGGCTGATCTAGTAGTTGCTCGATTCTTTTATGATTGTTGCATTCGATTTAATTGTTGCATGAAATGAAGAAGGAGGTCGAGTTATTAGTTGAGAACTTTAGGAATTTTTGGAAAGAAACTGGTTGCTCCATTATGACTAATGGTTGGCAAGACCAAAGAAATAGACAACTTATCAATTTTCTTGTGTATTCTCCGAAAGGAGTAACTTTTGTGAGATATGTTGATGCATCTGATATCATTAAAGATGCTAAAACACTTTGCAATTCATTTATTGAGTTAGCTGAGTTTGTTAGAGTAAACAATATTGTGCATTTGGTTACGGATAATGCTGCAAATTATAAAGCTACAGGAGCTATGTTAAATGAGAAGTTTCCATCTATCTATTGGTCTCCTTGTGCTGCACATTGTCTAAATTTGATTTTAGGAGACATTGGAAAAATGGAGCGTGTGAGTACCTTAGCTAAAAGTGCATATGATATAACAGTTTGTGTACGATCATGGAGTTTTGTTGGCATAGTTAAGGAAAAGACAAGGATGGAAAGAAATCATACGTCCTAGGGGAACTTGTTTTACAACAACCTTCATTGCACTAAAAATCATTCATGAGCACAAACATGATTTTCAAGCTTTGGTCACTAGTAAAGATTTCATTGATTCTAGATATTAATGGGATAAGAAAGCAAATAGATTTATGGAGGTTATGATGGATAATATATTTTGGAATGTTTGTGCAATTATTGTCAATATTGTGGCTCCACTATTCTGCTTGTTGAGAATTGTTGATGTTGATGATAGACCTTATCTACCTTATGTGTATGACGGGATGCGTAGAGCGAGAAAAACAATGAAGAGTGTGTTCATGAATAAAAAGTCTTTGTATAAGCCTTATACAAGGGTTATAAAGCAAAGATGGGATAAGCAACTTCGAACAAAATTACATTGTGCAACCTACTTTTTGAATCCAACATTCTATTATGATAAGGATACCTTTTGTATCAAACCATAGGTTAAAAAAGGTTGGCTTGATGTTTTACAAGCAAAACTTATCACTTACAAGACTGAGTATTTCAAACAAAGTTGCATCTATCATGACAAAGTTGAGAGTTTTGGTAATACAATGGCAATTGAGATAGTTAAACACTTACGACCAGGTAAGGTTTTAATTTTTATATTTCCAGTTTATTGAAATATTATGTAAAAGTGTAATACACTAATACCACACTAATATTTTGTTATGTTTTTAGATCAATATGAAGTCATATGAATGTGTAAACAAATCTTTAATATTGGTTCATTTGCGTTGGACAATAATATCTTTTGTGAAGTTTGGTAATACTTTAATAGCATACTAATCTTTTGTGATATTCTTTAAATCAATGGTGGCCACAATTTGGATTTAGTGCTCCTATGGTATCTCAATTAGCTATTCAAATTTTGAGCCAAACAACATCTTCTTCTGGTTGTGAAAGAAATTAGAGTGTATTTGAAAGAATACACACAACGAAGAGGAATAAACTGGAGCACAAAAGCTTGAATGATATAGTCTGTGTGCACTATAACTTGGGTTTGAAAAATAGATTTGTTTTTAATTAAGTCTATGTGCACTATAACTATGTAACTTCTGTTTTGTATTGATATATCATAAATTCATAATTGTTGGAATTCTAGGGCTATTAATAAAAGAAGAACATTTGATCTTGTAGACTATGAGAGTATGGAGAACATTGAGTTTTGGATTAGTGAAGAAGAAGAAGAAGAAGCTACATTGATTGATTTTGATGAAATAAAAAAAATGCTCTATCATGACTTGTCAAATCCAATATATGATTTAACAAAGGATGATGAAGGTTTGTTTTAAACATATTATAATGTACAACAATTTTCTAATTATTCTACAAATTAATGTAATGTATATTTTATTTTGTAGGTATTGTTGAAGAATGAAATGTTACTTTTGAATTGATGGAAAGCTTAATCTGAACTCTTTTCCTCAAGAAGATGTAGATAGTTACAATCCAACTACATCTCTAACCGGTAATGTCAACTTTGAATCTAATGAAGACAATGTACTTGAATGAATTAGAATATTTAATCTCTATATGAGATAGTTGTGTTTTGATTTTTAATTCTAATTATATAAGACTTAATCTTGTTTGATACATTTTTGTTTTAATTTATACGTATATGCATTACACAAAACATGATATTGATAAGTGTGTTATTTTATATTAACTTATTTTAATTAATTATATAATATGTAATTACATATGATATTGTTCGGTTCAACTGAACGGTCTAACCGGTTAAATCGGTTAGAACCTGTATGAGACCTCTTTCGAGTTGATATCTGGTTCGGGTTTCATAACACTGCTATTAGGTTCATATGGTTTATGTATCGACAATTTTTTTTAATTTATTTCTCAATTTTATAAATGCAAGATTCAGTTATACACTTCTTCACTTTCATAAAGATAGAAAAATTGAAAAGGTAAAAAATGTTAAGAAAATAATGTTTTAAATGTTCCATAATTATGTGATACAATTTACAAATCCTTAATCAATAATCACATATTTCTCTTTTCCTTTGTAATGTGCTTGTTTTTCACATAACAATAAAATCATTGATTTTTTTAATGTTTTTATCAATATTTTAATGTTTTCACAATTATATTATTCTCAATTCCACTCTTAGCTTTACTCTATTACTATTTTCATCTCTCCATAAAAATGGGGATAAAAGTAATTGATCAAGATAATTATAAATATTTTTTTTCTAAAAATATAACACTTATAAATGAAAAGGGAAGGAGTAGCAGGAAATACTAATTAACACATTTAATTATTTGCAAAAAAAAAATTACAATGAATAACCAATATCATTTAAAGTGTGATAATACTAAACTAATGCACTATTTTTCTCTTTTTCGATACTTAATTATAATTTGTGTATTTTTTAATTCCTATCATCATTATTTGAGTAAATACTCATTTTAGTTTATCATATTTTTCGACCTTACCCGTCTAGTACTTCAAAAATGAAAAGACATAAAATGGTCCCAAAAATTTCAAATGTGGGTCAAATTAGTCATTTTTAGCATGTTTTATAATATTTGGTAGGGACTAATTTGACCCAAAAAGAACAAATTTGACACATATTTGAAATTTTTGGGGAGCATTTTAGGTCTTTTTTCCGAAGGACTAAACTGGTAAGGTCGAAAAATATGAGAGACTAAAATGGATATTTACTCTTATTATTTAAGCTTTGATTTCGAACAACAATTTTAATAATTTTTCCAATCTCTTAAATTATTATTTATTACATCTTATAATTTTCTTATTATTTGTTCCTTAGGAAATAAGTACAGAGACTAATATATCTAATTATCATATTATTTTTTGTTTTTCATATTTAACATTTATCCCTCTTTTATTGATAGTTTTTTTTGTAAGAATATCCCCTAACCTTTTTAGGTAAGGAATTAATCACATGAATCGAACCATTGACTTTAGGGACTAGACCAACATATTATTAGTTCTTTTATTGATAGTTAATATAACTCTACTAATTATCTATTTTACTCCTATAAAAGTACTTATTATTGTCAATAGTATGTCTAAAAAAATCTTGCAATTAATATTTTCTTCAACTTTTAAATAGACAATTAAATAGAAACATTTGTTTGTTCAAAGGGATGAATAATAGGAAATGAGAGTGGGGTATTTTTAAACTCCTATTTCTCTCTTTATTGACTATGAGAAATAAATGAGATTAAATGGGTGCATTTTAATATAAAATATATCATTTTTACATCATCCGTAACGATTGTAATAAAAACCGACCAGTCAAGATTGGTTCAAACATAAATTGAACATTTGAGTTGTTCATCTAATCGATTTTACATTAAAACTAATATAATCCAATTTAACTCAGTTAGTTTAAGTCTAAAACTAATTGAACAGATCGAGTGGAACAAAAAAATACTAAAAAAGAACCAAACGACGTCAATTTCAGATAAAAAATAATATAGTATTTTTAGCTTACTTGCAATCATGTTTATCATTTGTTAATCTATGATCTAGTAGAATCTTAATTGTTTAATTAAATTTTAAAATTATTTGTGCTTTTTTATCTCAATTAAAGCGGAAATTCTATGCTATTTGATAATGTTTTTTAAATTTATTTATGACATTTTTTATAGGAAAACATTACCCATTAGTTATTTAATTAGATATTTGTGTAATGATAACATTTTTAAATTTGAAATATAGAATTATTAAATATATTAATTATTATTATATTTTATTTCTTTTAAATAGAAACAGAGTCAATAAGTTCAACCACAATCATTAACTTATTAACTCACTACTCTTAACGAACCAATAACCGATCATAATTTATTATCATTGTTTTAAGCTGACATAGGTTTTTATTTCTTAATATGAGTCGTTTTATAATATTTAGATAATAATAATAAACATTTCATACAAAATATGCTCTTCCTATTTAAAGTTTGTTGCTTTTAGTGGAGTGGTGATTAAGTTAGACAGAAAAATGAATAGTGGTATAATTTTAGAATGTTTAAGTTATTTTGACAAATTTGATAATAATTACTTTTTAGTAATCAACTAGCAATTTAATTGCATTGGAATGAGTTACCCTTTTATTTTCAACAGGTTCTTTTACTTTCAAACTAGCAAGTTACCCGTGCATTTGCATGGGATGGTATTTTTTTGCCGCATGATTAATAACATATATTACATGTGCATTTATGATTAAGAATATGTATGTTGTTCGTGCATTCGCATGGTTAAAAACATATATGTTACCAGTGCATTCGAATTGTTAAAAATTATTAATTATATATAAAATCATACGGTCAGACCATACAGTTTAACTGTTTAAATCGGATAAACTTAATATGGGACCTCTTCTGGTTTAACATCTTGCTCGACTTTCTCAAAAAAAAATTTACACATGCATAACATAGTTAGTAGTATCCTATTAATTAAAAAAATCATCAATAAATTTATAATTTCATTATTATTTGATTCTAAGATAAGATTAATATAAAAATAAATATTATTATTTGACTCTAAAAAAATATGTTATGATTCATATTATTATTATTTTAATATTGCTATAGTAACATTATTTGTATCATCATCTTATTATAGAGTTAATTTTATTTTTAAATAAGTCACATACATTATAGAGTTAATTTGTTGTATCACCATCTTATTATATTTGATCGTTTAACTGAATTGATTAATTGTGTATACTGTCATTTTTGTAATTGATCTATAAAATTTGAGTTTTTATATTTTTTTATGACAATAAAAATATAATTATTTATTTATCAATATAATTATAATTGTGCATTAAGTTTCCAATGTTAAATAATTGGGTAATATGCTTAAATAATCATTCACGTTATGCAATTCAAAAACCCAGAATAAATTATAGAATAATGAATCCATATATAAACAAATTATCGAAAATGATGTAAAATATTAATGAGTAGATAATACTCAATTAATATTCCATAAATTCATTAATTATAATACTGCAAATTTATATTCCATTTTTTTAACTGATCCATAAATTCAAACAACAAATTGAATATAAATTGAATTGAATATTAATATTCCGAAAATTTATTATTTACGATTCGGCAAATTTATATCATAATAAACATTGCTTAAAATTAGGGAATTATAAATAATTTAATGAAAATATAAATCAAACAAATTAATTATCACAATTAAATCAAATTGCTCTAATATTTTGAATGTCACATCCTATTAAAGATTATATAGAAATTAATCTAAAAGCGCAATGAAAAATCAAATCACAAATCTAATTTTGAGAATAATTATTTAATTTTTAGATAACGGAATAAAAGATATTCAAAGACAATCATGCCTAATAATTTTGGCTTCTAAAATGTAACTAACAATAGATTAATTGTATACAATATCATTTCTGTAACTGACTGTGTAACATCCCTCCTTTCAGCACCTTGCTTAGGTAGACATAGGACTATATATATATATATATATGTGTGTTTGTGTGTGTGTGTATGCTTATGTATGTGATTATATTTTATTGATATTAGAATGCTAAATGTTTAATAATTGCTTTGAAAATAAGTTGATCTAGTTAGTTTCAAAGCTGTCCAAGTTTAAAGTCTAGCCGTTATTGGGTAATGTATGGTTTTAGAATTTTAATTAGAATTGGTCTAAGTGACCACCTAACCTATTAGATTTTATAATGCTTTATTGATGTTGAGTTTTGAGGATAGAAAGTTATTATCTTAGTGTTATACTATGATAAATAACTTAGTTAAAAGATTCTAGAAAAAGTGTTGGTTTTAATGTACCTTTGATCTGGATTGTTTGAGAGTGCCTATGATCTTTTCTATCAGTTCTTTGATTACTTGAACTATCATCTATACTCCCCTAGACATTGTTTAAGGTTGTATTAATGTGTCTTAGAGCACAAGAAAACATATACATGCACTACACTAATTGCTCAAACCAAATACCACATTATGCATCTAAAAGTTTGCTAAATTACATAATCCTTGTTTAAATCTTAATGACACCCAACCCAAAATATCTTCCTCCACTAACTCATCCCTTACCTATATATATACATGACCTTAAGGGGGGTGGGGGCTGAATTCTCACACTCTCACACCTCCTCACCAACACTCCATCTTCATTCATCTTCTCCACTCTTTCTTCCTAACGTTAACACCAAAGAGGAAGGGAGAAAGCCTCCATCTTCTTCTCCAAACTCACATGCAAGTGAGAAATCTGAATCCCCAAGGTATCTAGTTTACCTCCATGGCTTTTAATCTACACTTTCTTAAGGTTTTGTTGGTTGGATTCTCATTAAGATTTCATGAACTAAAAGTGGTGCAACTATGGATTATAGTGTAGAGTTTGCTTGGATTTCCTCCTAATTTCTCTTCAAAGACTCTACCCAACCATTTCAAGGTATGGAGAACTCAAATTTCACCTCTGATTCATGAAAAAATGACATGCAAGGGCTGTCCTTACTGTTTTAAAATTTTTGCTCTAAGTGTGGTTAGGGAAATCGTGCATTGTTGTGGTTGTTGTTGAGTTGTAAGCTTAGGGTTGTGTTAGAAATGATCATGGCTATGTTTAGAACTCTTTGCATGTTGGAAATATTTTGTGTGCAGGTCTTTTTATCCCAAGAATTTCGTGGTGAAAGCGTTTCTAAACCCGATCACCTCCTTGTGTTGTTGATAGATCCAAAAGGGTGTTTTAGGTGTTGTTGTGATTGTTCTAGGGTGTTTAGGATTGAAAAACCCTTGCATGTGTTATAAGATTTGTTTAACACACTGAACTCATGATCTTTAACGCACACCAAATGTTAGAACTCGAAAATTTTGAAGGCTAAGAAGCCATGCAAATCGGTCCCAAGTATTCAAGAGTTAAGGAAAACCCTAAATACCTTAATTCATTGATAACTTGAGTTCCTAACGTTCAAATTTTACATATAATATATGTATGTGTTCATATTTTAAATTCCTAGCTAAATATAATTCTTTCAGGGACAAAAAAAAAATTCGAAATCCTCACTGTTTAAAGGGGAAAACGAAAACAGTCCCTAGTTGGCACTCCAAACTATCTAATTTTTGACTATATGTTAGCCTATGTTTCAAATTGCCTTATGGTTTATAAATTATGAGTTTTATGAGCCTAAACTTATATTACTACTCTTTTTTTATGTAGATAAAGTGTGTATCTCAAGATAATAATATTTTTCAAGATTTTCTGAAGCGAATCCGAGCCTCCTAAGTCAAATTCTGAGTTTTAAACCAATAGCGTCTCTGAAAATCTTTTCGTGCCTAATCAAGATTTTAGTTATATCCAAACTAGATATTTGAGTATGTTCTAATGTCTAGAGCCTCATTTAGGTGTTTTCCTTTGCAATCTGAATAAACTTAGTGATATCGAAATTAACTGTTTATGACCTAATCAGGTACGCGACACTCGGGCAATCAGCAACAAAGGAACATTAAGTTCAGTAAGGTTAAAGGTATGGAGAAAAGTGTCTTTATATAGGTGCTTAGAAATGATGCCAAAGATGTTAATGCATCTCTAAGATAGGCCATGTGCGGATATAGTCGAATACTATTTATATGGTCGCGAACAATCGAGTAGTGAGACTTAGTTGTTCGTAAATTAATTTAAACTCTAATTTATGATGGATATGTTTGGTTGAAGTGGTTCAATGGAATTGAATGATTATGTTTGTTGATATGAATGATCATTATGACTGAAAGTTTGATAATGAAAGTACTGATTTAACTGAATATTCTGCTAAATTTTGAACTGTGACATATTGTTGAGTTGACTATTGAACTGTCATCAAACATTCTCATGGCATAACATATGAATATTCTTGATGAAACTTAAAGAATGAAAGATTTGACGAAGGATGAAGGGGAAATGTTTTCTGACTTATATCAGAACTGGCGTATCTTTACAGCGATTAGAAAATCATTTTGATCAATAAGCCAGTGAGTTAGAAGTTGAAGAAAATGTTATAATTGAGTTTCAATGAAAATGTTTTGTTATTACCCTAAGAATGTTTCCCCTGATTCTTCTTTTTAAAAGGAAAAAAAAATTATGCTTTGTATGAATCAGAAGATTCATGTCACTATGTTTACCGTTTGTAACATAGTCTGCGGGAAGATACGACACTGAGATTGTGTTGAGAACCGAGAGGGGTACCTTGTCTGTGTGACTTGGTTGAGGGGATATTGTGGGTGGAGATTGATTTGTCAGGAATAGGGTAGCTCCCTTGAGCCGACAGAACTCTTCATAGTAACTACAGCGACCTCTGACACCCCCTTGAAGGTATCATGCTCAGGGTGATGCAGCAGTTATCTTTGCAAACCGGAGAGTATTTCTGGCGCTAATGAGTGCACGATAGTTATATACCTTTTGGTTACCAATGGTTGGAACGGTGTTGTATTCATCTTGTTCGCTTCCTAAGAACAACAAATGGCTGGTCGGGCTCGATCAGTCGGTACCATTGTTGTTGAGGTATCGTTAAGGGCCCAGTTAAGAGACGTTTTCTCCATGCATTCATCTACAAAATAGTTGGTCTCATTAGATTAACGAGTGCATTCATTATTACATCATGCTCATACATATGATTAATTTTTATATTAATATCTGTTTGATCTGTTTTATGTTATGACTTTATTAATTGTTGATTGTTTATCTTATATAGAGATGCTTACTCTCCAATCTCACATTACAGGTAGTGATGGACTCAGAGGCTTCTTTTGTGGTTCCTCCTTGTCGAGTAGAGATCATGCCTCTCCCGTCGGGGGAGGTTGAGGTGGATCGGTCTAGGGCGGTGTTTAGGGAAGACATAGAAATCAGGTGTTCGTACTCGGGCACGCATAGAGTGATACTTCCTCGCCGCTCTATTGTTCCAGCGGTCTATATCATGCACATACCAGATGGTTATGAGTTACGATGCATGCCTCCTCTTGCTCCTTCCAGGTATATTCCATCTCCTACTGCTCCTCTTGACCTATCTTCTGGATCCTATCATGCCCGGACATGTACGGTTGCGCCATTCCGGTGTACACCCAGAGCCTCGGTGAGACGTTCTGCTGGGGGACCACCTATGACCCCGGCTAGTCGTACTGAGACGACTCGGGGAGTTTAGACTTGTCGATGTATCCAGTGTCTTTCTTTACGGGAGAGTCATATGGATTCACCCGCTATTGTTGTGAGAGAGAATCTGGAGTTTACTCCTGGTCCTCTTCTCATGGGGTACGTGGGAGGATTCAGAATGACGAGGCTGATATCCGTGGCTCGATAAGGAGGGCCCGACTATCTCCTTCACCATCATACTCCCCTACGCCAGCCAAGCCTATGGTTAGGGAGGATATTATATATATTCCCAGTGATGATGAGGATCCAGAGGAAGACCCTGAGGAGGATAGTTCTGAGGGACAGTAGCAAGAGAATGTTGGGTCGAGATTCTGACGGTCTGTTTATGCATGGTATGATCGTATAGTTTTCTTTTGGTGCGGTTGTTGTGAGTTCAGTGTACACCCAGCCTTAGGATCTTTTGTGTGTGTATATTTGTGTATATATATGTCATATTATGCTAGAGTGTATATGTGGATGGCATGACTTGGATGATGTACTCTTTTTTTGGGCTATGTCGCTTTTTGAACTGATGATCTATATATATAAATATGTGTATGTTACTATGCTGTATTGTTGTTTAGTCTATAGTTTAAGTGGTGAGTTATGAAAGAACCATATGTTCACATTTTATAAAGAAAAAAAAAATTATACGCTATTTTCGCAAAAAAGGAAAATATAATTAACCAAGATCGTAAACGATGATCTTGTATGTAATTGCTTTAAACGTTAGGAAAAAGGTGTTACAGACTGAAAAATGTTGAAATTTTATGTTTCTTTATGACATTATTATTTAATTATTTCTTTATCAATATAATTATAAATATGCATTATTTTCTAATGTTAAACTAATCATGTAATATGCTCAATTAATCACGATTGTCATGGAGTTCAATAAATCATGACAAATTACTTATAAATATAAATTGATCCATAAATTCAAATTTTATAATTGATGCATAAATTCAAACAAAATAGAATATAAATGGAATTGAATATAAATATATTTCACAAATTTATTATTTACAGCTATGCAAATTTATATTCATAATGAGCATTGCTTAAAATTAGCAAATCATAAATAATATAATCAAAATATAAATCAAATCAATTAATTATCATAATTAAATGAAATTTCTTTAATATTTTCATTATTACATCCGATTAAAGAGAAATTCAATAAAAAAACACAATAAAAAATCAAATAACAAAAATAATTGTGGAGGACAATTATTTAGTTTTAGATAATAGAGCAAAATACATTCAAAGAAAATCATGCCTAATAATTTCAGTTTCTAAAGTGTAACTACCAATTAATATTACTCAATTAATACATTCA
>NW_017715723.1:0-17447 GCF_001865875.1 Lupinus angustifolius
TTATATTATATTTTTGTAACTCATCCATAAATTCAAACAAAATAGAATATAAATGAAATTAAATATTAATATTTCATAAATTTATTACTTATATAGTAGAATATAAATTAAATTGTCTTCGATGGTTATGATTGATATGATGATCACATTTACTATGACTAATTAAATAAAATATACATATTCAACAATTAAACATGTCAAATTATTTATGATGAGAATAAAAAAAATTAAAGATTATTCTTACTAATATAAGGTTGACACATTCAGATAGTGAAAAAAATAACTTCGAATGAAAAAGAACAAACACATAATAAAATTAAAGAACTATTATTCTACACTCAGATAATGAACATAACCTCTAATTGTTGTATTATATGATGTGAGGTTTCTTTTCTGCAAATGTCGAAACAAAGAATATGTCAAATCATATTTCCTGCTTTAGAAAAATAACCACACAGGAAAAAATTATTTTAACAAATATCATGTGAGAAAAAATAATTAAATTCATTTGTTGTGCAAAAGAGAATAAAATTGAAGATTTTAGTAAGATAGAGACATATAGACATAACACTAACCCATAGATATGCTTTAAGGGAGAGCCAAACTGCAAATGAAGAGATAAGATGATACAAGCGAAATAAAATGAGAAGATAAATAAATTCATAACAACAAACAAACAAATACAATATTGTAACTTATAACTAAAAGTGTGTGTATATATATAAATGGAGATCGGGTACATAACATAGTTATTGAGGGTTTGGTCATTGTTAAGGATGAAATCCTTGTAAATCAGACACTAAGGAAGATGATTATTGGAAGAACAAATCTACAAAATAATGAAATCAATCGTACCAAATATACAATATAAACAAATCAAATAAAAAATAAGAATACGCATACATAATAAACAAAAAATCAATTAAAATATCTAGAAAATAAGAACATATCTAAAAGTAAACAAATGAATGAAAAAATCAATAAAAATGCACTTTAAACAACATATTTACAAAAGAAGAACAAATCTACAATTATGAAGATTGAGTAGCGGGATACAGAAACCATCATATTAGGTTAATGAATGAAAAAATTAATAAAAATACACTTTAAACAACATATTTATAAAATAAGAACAAATCTATAATGATGAAGATTTAGTATCGGGATATAGAAGTCATCATATTAAGTTTAAACGAAATGAAGATTGACGAATGAAACATTGGATTGTAGACATGTGAGAGAAGAAGAGAAAAATATGAAATGAAAGGGGGAGAAGAGTATGGAGATATGAAATGATAATGATGGAGAAGTAATTCACATGTGAAAATGGATTCAATCCCCTTTATTGTGAGATGAAATTTCTTTATAGAATAAAAAACAATTGGACTCATTAATCATTATAATTAAATTATACAATGAACAAAAATGGAAGATTGACATGTTTTGGAGGGAAAGTTTTGATTGAGAGAATGAAACATGTCATGAGGGCTTGAGAGATTGACACATGTAATGAGGGTTTGAGAGATTGACATATGTCATGAGAGACTTTTTTTTGTTATAAAGGTAATAGATTTGTTGTTAGGCACTCGTATTGTGTTGGTTCTACTTGTAAATCAGAGTTCACACTTATACAACATTATCCTAAAATTAGATTGTCATGAGAAAATGAGAAAGATGATTCTTTCCGGAAAGCAATCATAGTAGTAGAAGATCATAATTGTATGTTTTACAACTTGATTTTTGAATGAAAAAAATAGAAAATGAAATACTTGAGAATCATCGTAAAAGAAATGTCATAACCTCCATGGATTGCCATATCCACATGAAGGTGTGCAAAAGCACACCCTAGTTTTTTTTTTAAATATATGTTAGTTATAACTCTTCAAGCCCATAATTAGGAATTTACATAGAAAATAACTATCTAGAAAAAGAAAGTTCAACATAAATTGGAAATTATAACTTTGAACAACAAAATAAATGGGAGATTTTTCATTTCATACTTAAACCAAACTTTGCCTTTAAATATTGTTTCACTTATTAGCTGGTTTATTTTTTATAAAGCTCTTTATTATTTTCCATTTCATTGTTTCTATTCGACATTTCATTTTTTCATTATTGTTTAACACAATTTTCCATTTCATCGTTTCTATTCATTGCCTTCAAAAGCTATTTGTCTTTATTTTTTGTTTGTTTCATTGTTTATGTTATATGTTTAATACTATTTTCATTTCTTTGCCTTCAAACATTTATTTTTTGTCTTTATCCTTTGTTTGCTTCATTGTTTTTATTATGTTTCATTGTTTCTATGCATTCTTTGACTCTTTGTAATTTGTAATTTTATTGTTCTATTCTGCTTTGTATCTATTATATTTTATCTTGTTTGCAATGATTTTATATGTTGTCATAGTACACGTAGAAAAAATCTTTTCAATTATGAAGATTGTGAAAATTCGGTGTCTAAGCGAATGTGAGATGCATGAATAAATGTATATCTATTGACTTATATTGAGTGATGAGTGTTTAATAACATAACAAGGAGTTAATCATTCAATAATTTCAAAATATGATCTTATGTTGAGATGAATTATGGAGTATGAAATTTATTTGATTAATTATAATTAAAATTTATGATTTTAACATTAATATTTATTACACACCCTGTTACCAAATCTGACATCCACTAATAATGACTTCCAAACTTTTAATTTCCATGTCCCACAATAACAAACTTTTAATATAGTTTGATGATGGATTGAAGTCTAGTGGCTTTGAAAGCAAAGTAATAATTAAGAACAAAAGATCTATATATCACATGTCTCTATTAGTTTGGCATCATGCCCTAGAGAAAGATATAATTGACATTTGTAAAAATCATGGATCTTTAAGCTTATGTCATGTGCCACTATTTCTTATGAAAAACTATTAACTTCAGTCCAAGTTTTGATGTTAAAAAAATATAAGTGCTTAACTTTTACATATGGGGCATGTACATAAGCCCTTGCCCCTTCTCAAGATTTAAATAATGTAAAATAAAACATTAATTTACCATATTAACATCTAACAGAACTACACTCAATATCATTCCCAAAATAATGACATTTATTTTACATATTTTTATATTTTACCTAACACTCACACCTTTGACAAATAAAATCTGCTTTCTTGTTTCTCACGGATATATTGCACTAGAGGTGGCCGAGAATATCCACACGTATGTAGAGGCTAACTCTCCCAGTAGAAAATTTTATTTAAAATATATTTTCAATGTAGTCCGATATGTCATGTGTTATTATGATATTATCTTTTGTCGTGTGTCCTACATGTTTGACAAAAAAAAATTGACATTTAACTGAATGTCATTTGCTTATTGAATGCACGTAAATTTGATTTAAATTTTATACTTTTATCAAATGTTTTTTTAACACTACCTTTTATTTTCTATACTCTGTATTTTTTTAAATTTTTTATTATATTTTGATATCTTTAAATATTAAATTTCAAATTATGTATTAGAATAATAGTGTAATATTGGTAAAGATTTATATATAATGAGTACATCATTCATCATTGATTTGTACTACTTTTTTGAAGATGTCAATAATAATAAGATAAATAATACAGTATAAAACTATACGTAAATTTTCTCTATAAGCTCAAAGATTATGGTTCTATTCTTTACGAAAAGAGATCCTCTATCCCAAAAGGACATTGTTTCTCTATCTAATAAGACTACACCAATAATATAAAATTTTAGTTTATGTTTTTAATTTGTTTTTCAATTAAATAATATATTTTGATTGGACACCAGTGTGATAGAAGATCTTCATTCATTCTTTATAGCGATTCTTGTTCCAATAGTATCAAGAAACTCATTTTATGTGATCAAATTTTCTTGTAAAAACCTACAGAGAGTAGTGTATTGAGGGCCTCTACAATGAGAACCTGGTAACAAAAGAAAGATGTATAATGTAATTAAAAACTTCATTTTGATTCAAGTTCTGTTTTTATTTGAATAAGGGGAAAGTTAGAGTAACTTGTTACAATTACCAATATGAAAAAACTCAGTGGAGTTAATTTGAAGGGTTGTTTCAAATCCTCACACCCAAAGGATGCTTCAAGTTTCCTACATGAAGTTGATGTTGTCCTAAGGCAACTTTTCTAATGCCAAATTCATCAACAATACTCAAATCCTTGCAAACATCAACCTTGAAACTAACTAGTGCTTCTGATTTTCCTACCAAGTGGATTTTCTCAAAACCAATCAAGTGTTTCTGAGGTGCATTGTGCACTGCAGGGGGAGTCGAAAACAAGAACACGGTATGGCTACCACTCATTTTTCCTTTGTTTTTAACCTTAAGGTGAAGATCAAAGGCCAAGTTTTCACAATGCTCATCAACTACATCAATTGACTTGCATTCCAAGGAATGGCATGCATGACCCTTAGATAAGGGAACAGAAACTAGTTGAGGTGCTTTAACTAATGCATGCTCGAAAGTTGAGTAGCTTATTCCGTCTCCGAATGAGAAAACGGTTTCACCTTTATAAAATCTGTATGATCTGCCAGGGTAACCTGTTGCAGGATCAGGCCTCATGTTAATATTGGTCATTGGTACTTTGTCTACATATGATTGTGGATACCATGTTATTGGTAGCCTTCCACCTGCATAAGCAAACGGAATTTGCTGGTTAGTACGAAATGAAAAACGCCATACGAAGACATTGCTGATTGATTTCTGTCCAATATCACATTTGACTCTTGTAGTCCCCAAGAGTCAGCTCAATTGGTAGAACGACAGGATATGTGAGCACTTCAGTTCAAATCCCTGCAGCTGCGCATTCTCCACTTCCCATCAAAAACTTTGTCTATCATTTTTTTATATATCACGCGTGTTAATAAAATTTAGGAATTTATTGTTAGGCTAGTTCCTACAAAAATTGTTACTATAGTGCTTCATATTGTGTGACATGAAGAGAGTGAGTGACTTACTTGGATTATGAAAACCGAAGATCACATCGGCTATGGCAGCTCCACCAGCTTCTCCAGGGTAGCCAACCCACAAAATGCTTGTGATTTTATAATTAGTCTTAGCAAAGGACACATCCATGCCTCCTCCGGACATTATGACAAGAATCACAGGTCCCTTCGATACACTAGCAACTTCAGTAACTAGATGCTCTTGTTGTCCAGGAAGAAAAAGGTTGACTCTGTCGAGACTCTCAGCCTCTATTGCCTGGCTTGCACCGACTACGATCACGGTTGCATCCGCAGAGGCTGCAACGCTTTTGGCATCGTCTATTACTGCATTGGTGCAGTGCACATCAGGACAGCCAGAAGCATAGCTTGTAGGAACAAAGGTTGTTAGGCCTTGCAAGGGTGATATATACTTGCATGGGATGCCTGCAAAATTTCCGGATTGTTAGATGTGATGTTAAGTAGAAATTCTTCAATTTATGGTAACAAACAATGTTATTATGTTCCCTACAACTATAGTTAATATTGTATAAGTTTGGTGGTTCTACATAGAAATAATTGATTACAAAATTTGGCTTATTTCCCAAGTTTGTAGGAGTCGGAAAAGTTGGTACCTTCATAGTTTCCGATCATGGTTCTTGTAGCATTAGCATTAGGTCCAATAACTGCCAGTGATTTAATGGCTTTAGCATTTAGAGGCAGTGATCCTGGAGTGTTTTTAAGCAACACGATCCCTTGCCTTGCAGCTTCACGGGCAAGCTCCTGGTTCTCTGGTGTGCAGACATCTTTCGGACCAAGGTTTCCATAACGTTGCTTGGTTGGATCACCATCAAAGAATCCAAGACGCATCAACGTGGCGAAATTATTGGAAACAGCATTGTTTATGGATGCTTCATCCACAAGCCCTTGTTTAACAGCACCTTCTGTATATTGACCAAGATAGTTTCCACAGTTCAAATCCAATCCTGTGAAATCAGAGTTTGCATGCAAAAAACACAAGATTAGTTACATAAAATACAAGAAGACACCAAAAAGAATACCATATAACATTTACCTAGTTAAGAAACTTTTAAAACTTTAGTTACTAGTTACTAAAACAATGTACCCTTTTATTTTTTCTGACTTCTGTATAATCAAAATCCAAATCAATTTAAAGTCCAAGACTTTCCTAATATTACATTTAACATTTAATTCGGTTTTCGCCTATGAATATGTGATTATAAGGACTTTAAACATTTAATTACCTGCTAGAATGGATTTGGCTGCAGCTTCTTCAGGAGTCTTGGTATAATGCTGACTTTTGTAAAGCACTTCTACTGAATCACAATCAGAAACAATATATCTGCATAGCCCATACAATCATATCATTGTAATGACAACATTACTATCAACACACAAGAACAATAAACATGATTAGAGAATATTTTGGAGGATTCAAGATACCCATTTAGTTTCCATTGGCCTCGGATAACGCCCTTAAGGAGGTCGGGGTCTGCACAGGTTGGCTTTCCGTTAACTTGGTTGTAGGAACACATAACACTGGCAACATTCCCATCAACCACACAACTCTTAAATGGTGGTTGGAATGTGTCTTCAAGATCTTGCTGTGTCACCTAACAAAATTAACAAACAAACAACAAAAAAGGAAGAAAGTGACTCTTTCCTCTTCACTCCAATCCTTAAAAAATCCGAATGATCTTGTATTCTACTTAGAACTTGTGATAGCTGGTTGTTTACCTCTTGTTTTTGGCAGAAGTATGCTTATGAGAGAAGTGATTTTTAGTCTCTTTTTTCACCAGATAAAGTCTTAAGTAAAAGTTCAATTATACTAAGCCTATAAATATCAGAAGTGATTTGTTTTTTTGTAAAGAAGAAACTTAAACAAACAGACTCTAAATTTACCACAGCATTGAAGGTGAGTCGCGAAACACCTTTCCAGTTATCCACATCATAGGCAGTATAGTGTTTGCAACAAGCAGCAACCTTAAGCTTGTTCGGGTCCGCATCATCACTTTTCTGTAAGCCTCTCACATAGCCTGATGCATATTTGCTAGAAAGCACAGGGTCTTCCCCGGGTGTCTCTTGACCTCTTCCCCATCTCGGATCCCGAAATATGTTAATGGTTGGTGACCAATATGTCAAACCAGCCAACCCTACATTGTGCATTGCTCTTGCTTCAGTTGAAACCACCTATAGTAACAATAAAAATAGCCATAAACACCAATTGAAACAACCACTTTTTTAGTATAGTGCAAAAATGTAACTGCATGCTGTTTACAAATTTGATCATTCTTCAACAAAATATCAATTAGGATAATACCATGAACTTTGTATTTTAATCATGCATAAAGTTTTGGTAACTTTTTTTCACAATGTACCAATTGATAATTGAGGGAGTGATAAAATCTTAAATTAAATCACCATAAATGATAATTACTTGCATCGAAATTCTTCAAATGAAAGAACTACAAAACTCAATGACTAAAGTTAAACACTTTCTTCAGTAAAGAAGGAAAAACTATCACATTTAACCAGTTTTGAGGAACTCCTTATGAACTATCAAAAGAAATAAAAGTGAAAATACATGTAGAAAACACAAAAAGGAGAGAAACCTCACCCTTCCAATGGTTTCAAACAAGGTAGCATTGAAAGATGCAGCAGTGAGAATAGGCATAGGAAAACTTGTTGCTCCCGGAACTACATTGGAAAACCGCACTCCTGGACCGGTCATAGAGACACCATGAAGTGCCTCAGACCACCATTCATACCTTGGAATCCCAAGCCTACTCACATCCACAGCATTATTCACCAAGTTCCCAATCTTCTCCTGCAATGTCAACCTACTCACAAGGTCTGCCACCCTCGCATTTATCGGCAATGAATTGTCGCAGAATCCATAACCCGCCAACGCAGGATTCTTCACAGCATCGCAGGCGAATACTGGAGATGTTTGACCCAAAACATGACCAAAATTTAATAAAATTGTTACAAAGGCAATCAAGAAACAGAGGAAAACAGAGCATCCTCTGTTTTCAAGACATGCCATTGTGAAAGTTTATGCTTGTTATGAATCTAATAAACTATATATATAACCTTAAATGCATGCAAAAGTGAATGTGATAACTTGTTTTTATAAATCACCTAATAAGCTATATATAACTAGAGTGTATAAAAGAAACATGACATAAAAATGAGAACAAGGAAGCATTATAACACATTGTTTTATAGCAACCCGTGAATGTGATAGTTGTTTTGAGTATAATAATGAAGACCCTAATAAATGTAGTGGTTTTGGAAGAGAGTAAAGAAGAACAAGTGTAGGAATCTTTATTGTTTTATATATTTATCAGGAACTGCATGAGAAAGCTTAAACTAGCCCGTGAAACTGAAGAGTCTTTTCTATGCTTATGTTTTTGTTTGGAAGCTCAACTTGCATATATAATATATGTAAATGTGGTACATAATAATAATAATAATAATAATGTATACAAGGTTAAATTTTTCTTGTAAAATGGGAACTAAGGGCAGTAATAAACAGTTGTCTTAGAAGGTGAATCATGTGAGTGGATTGTGGCAGATAGCTTGTGATATTAGCTGTGTTCTTAGGGGCTATAAGAGGGTAAAGAAAAGTTGTGAAAACTGAATAGAAACAGAAGAGTTAGACATAGGGGTGTGGGAGAAGTGTTGTATTAGATAACCATAAATAATGAATGGGGAATGGGTTTTTTATGTGTGACTTAACTGTGGTGGAGTGGGGATGTGGATCTTGTGATCTTGTTTTTCTTGTGTAATTAAAGTATTTTCTCGTCTTATGAGTAAAGAGTTAATATCTTCTGGAATGTGAGATTATCTCTTCCAAATAAGTGTCACTTCTAAGAATTGAAAAATTTTGATGTGCTATTCTACCTAAGGATCCAATATGGACTGACACAATAAAGCAACACCTTGTTGATATCTTGGGATGAATCTAACTTCAAGATGTGAGGTTTTTAGAAAGGATCAAAATAAATGAAGTGAGGGGTCATAAGCAAATTGCATTTTGATAATACATGGCATAAATATTAAACTCTTTTAATCACATATATTTAAGTGATCATATCTGAGTTGAGTATGACTATTGTGGATTCTCAAAAATATTGGTATTTAAAGCAACTATGTTTTATTGTACATGAACTAAAAAATAATTAAGCAACCAATGTTAGTTTTGTGGAAGGGTTTGTTTTATGAGAAAAAATGTATGTATTAATAATAGTATAATAATTTTTTTACATTGTGAGTGTATCACTCGCTATTTATTTTCAATAATTGAATTTTAAATAAAAAGTAATACAAATGAATATGTGGATGATATACTGTCTGTGTACAAATTTCTATTGAGAGTAAATATATTATACTCTTTTATTTTCCTTAAGCAGTTTTGGTTTGAAATTCTGAATAAAAATCTCTCTGAGAGTTTTATTCTTATAAATGTACCTTTGATCGACAATAAATAATAAAAAATTACAGTAAATAGTATATTGATATTACACTTATAAATAAAATAACAGAAAAAGCAATTGTGTACGATGTAAAGGAATAATATGAGTTATGTCATAAAGATGCATTGTTTTGTTCATGAATGATGAGGGGTCCTCAAAGTTAATCAATCTACGGATCACTTTCCTTTTCTGACTTTATTTGATTGTGACTTCAAATCTTTACGTTAATTAAAGGAAAATGGATGGGAGTAAATAAACAAAGGAGTTTTGTTTCTTCTTCTTCACCTTTTCCTGTATTTTGTGCTAAACTATTCTATAGTTTATTTTAAAATACACTGACTTTTAGAAGTTTTCACTCAATTAGGGATGAGGGAGGTGAGAGTATTACTTTCTCTTCCCATATCTATTCTTAGAAAATATGCTCCCATCTATTTCCCATATTCACCAAGTAACAAGTATTTAGAGGTTTCTACCCGGTCACTTTTCAACTTAGGTATATATATTTTGTACAAATCAAAATATATATTATTACATGAACAAGAAAGTATTTGTGGGACCATGTATTATTATGATACCAATCTTTTATTATAGTTTTTATTGAATATTGGCTAAAAGAAAAAGATGATGAAAAGACTTTCTTGAGCCAAACAAAAAGAAAGTGGCTAAAGATCATCTTGAAGAAAAGAAGAATTTCTAGCCAAGTAAAAAGAAGTGGCTATGGTGAAACCAACATTAATGTTCTTTTCCCTTTGGCCATATAATCTTCAAGAGCTTTGGCTATAAATAGGAGTGTTCTATGTGTAAGACACACCAAATACTTAGCTTAGTGCATATTATCTCTTCTTGTTCTAATTGTGTGAGAAATACTTGAATGAAAGTGAAATTGGTTGTACTTGGGTTTTGGGAAGTGAGTGAAACACTTGTAGTTCTTTTTTAGCTTAGTGGAATAATCCTTGTTGCTCTTCAACTATGGACGTAGGCAAATTGCCGAACTACATTAAATTCTCGGTGTCATTTTCTCTATTATATTTTCTCCATGGGTCTTCCACTCCAACAAACTGGTACTAGAGCTCGTAGAGCTCTTGCATGCTAAGTCGTACGATCTAAAAGAAAATTCTTAGTATGCTCTGTGTTTGCCGCATTGTCTGATCTTGCACACTAGAAAAGAATTGTTATTATTATTGGAAAGGTATAATAGTGTGAAAGTGCATGTCTAGGAAAGTTATGTCTTAGGAAAAACCTGGTATTTAAGCATGTCTGTTAAGGCCCACCTCTCTTTCATGGGAACTTTCCTGGTGTATGTTCACGGACTACGATATTGTTTCGGTATACGGTTATCATGGCGAGTGCTAAATTTGATTTGGAGAAATTTAATGGAGAAAATGATTTCAACCTCTGGCGATTGAAGATGAAAGCTCCACTAGTTCATCAAGGTTTGGGCAAAGCCTTGGAAGGTAGAAACAAGTTACCAGAGACTCTGACCGAGGACGAGAAGGAGGAAAACTTGGAAAAAGCACATAGTGCAATTTTTTTGTGCTTGGAAGATAAAGTTCTATGAGAAGTGTTAGATGAAACTACAGTTGCTTCATTATGGTTGAAGCTGGAAAGCCTGCACATGACGAAGTCACTCGCCAACGGGCTGTATTTCAAGAAAAAAATATATACTCTTCAAATGCAGGAAGGAAAGCCCATAAAAAAAATCATATGGATGAATTTAATAAAATTATTCTTGATCTAAAGAATATTGATGTTAAAATTGAAGATGAAGACCAAGCAATTCTTCTACTATGTTCCCTTCCAAGTTCTTACGAGCACTTCATCGACACCATAATGTATGGTCGAGAAGAGCTGACCTTGGACGAAGTAAAGGCAGCGTTGCACTCAAAAGACTGAAGAAAAGAGTATCAGATTCGAGATCTGAAGGCTCATGTGATAGTCTTTTTGCTAGAGGAAGAACAGAGAAGCGAAATCAATTTGGTGAAAGAGGAAAATCTAGGTCCAAGTCTAAAGAAAAAACCTAGAAAGTATAAATTATTTCACTGTCACAAGGAGGGGCATATAAGAAAGAATTGCCCAGAGCGCAAAGGCAAGGAAACGATTTATGAATATGGAGATGCAACTATAGCAAATGGCTATGATAGTGCAGATGCGCTAATAGTCTCAGAGCACGACTAAAAATATGAATGAATACTTGATTTTGGATGCTCATATCACATGTGTCCCATTAAGGATTGGTTTTGTAACGCCATGAATTTTCTATGTATGTTTTATTAATTATTTATTTTATTAACGATTAATTTTAGAAATTAATCAGTATGGATTTAGGCTAAACCATAGTTTAGTGTTAGTCTTTTTTTGTTATGTTATATTTTGTGGTAAATTTTCATAATTTTCTGTGACGAAAGGTTTTTGAGCTGTTGTCAGGCCCGAATTCGGCCCAGTAACGTGTTTTTGAGTTCCATAACTCGGAACTGAATTCTGATTGCACCATTGGCTTCAAAATATTATTTCGAGTCAAGATAAATATCAAGGTCGTTCAGAACGCATTTCTAAATATTTTTCAATCCGAATTCTGCGTTTCGAAGTTCTAACCGTAAACCGAAATCGAGAGATTTTTATTATCCGACTGGGTATTAGCCGACAATAATCGGGCATGGTTTAATCGAGAATGTGTCTTCGAAAAGGTTACATCACTTTCATGTAAGAGGCTTGCTTGTTAAACAAGCAAAAGTACATATTCTCTTACACAAAATCCCTAAAATCACTTACATATCTCTTACACAAACTACTTTTTGAAAAACCATTGACTTTTTCCCCCCAAATCTGATTTCTCTCTTTAAGGAGCCAAATCCTAGCTAAGAGAATACCTTGGCATTTCAAACTCTTTCTTCTCTTTGCATTCTCTAAGAACTCTCAAGGTAGTTCTTCATGGCTTTTCATTTTGATTTCTTCATCTCCTAAGATCTAACCATTAGATGTTTATGAAATTTTAGTATGGGTTTATAGGTATGTTATGAATATTTTCAACCGTTGAAATGTTCTAAATATCTTCCTAACTCTTTTTATGTTTAAAACTCCAAATAGATATTTTCTTCAACTTAGAAAGTTATTTCGAAACCACGAACTATTTGTGTTCATGGGGCTATTTTTTTATGTTTAGAAAGTTTGTATGTTTGTTGGTATTTGAACATGGTTAAAGGTGATGGTTGTATATAAAAGGAACCTTTAAGGAGTTTTCATGACCATGCAAAGTTTGGACTTTTCCACTTGTTTTTGGCTTGAAAAACCATAGCCTTGGACAAGTTTAGAATAGTATATTTTTAATGTTGAAGTTTGATTTTGTTTCAAATGGGATGACTTTGTTATCAAAGGAACCTTTAAAATGTTTAATGATAAGTTGAAATAGCAAAGCTTTCCTTAGCATTAGGTCTAAATCATGGCCTATATGTGTTTAGGAAAAGTTTAGTTTCCAACTTTGAAATCCAAAATATTTATGGATGAGTTGTGTAAAAAAGTGTCGTTTTAAAATATTATGAGTTCAAAGTTTGATTAGTAAATGATATTCTTTGACTTCTAATTTCAAGTAATAATTTGGGATAAAATATGATTTATAAAAGCCTTGACTTTAGAAAGTTAAAGTGTTATGAAGTAATGAATGGTTGAGTTGTTGTAAGGTGAACATTGATAAGGTAAGCTTACTTTAAAGTGGTAAGTGTAACTTAAGAAATATTGATTTAAATGTTGTTTAAGTATGAGATCAACACTATCAACAATATGTTGAAATGACTATGAAAACCTATTATACAAAATATGGAATCGACTTAAGATGACTTACTTTAAAGTGGTAAGATCAACTTGGCAGATATGGATTTAAAAGTGTAGATTTGGATTAAGAAACTTAACTTAAAATGGTGAAGTATGACTTACAAAGTCTACATGAAAATATAAATCTATGAGGTGCTAAAAGTGTAAACTTTATTAAAAACTTATCTTGGAAAATGTTGGATATCAGAAACAAGACTTTCGATGATAAATGATGGTTCAAAAATACGAATCTTGGACCGGATGGATGAAAGTCTATGAGTTCATGAAATGCATTAAAGTGTTAAACAATGTTTTTACTTTAGGGTTATCATCTAAAATTTATTCGCAAATCACTAAATTGTTTTGTGTGTTTAGTTTCGAAGCTTTCGAAGTTGGACGATCAACCCACTCTCTCGTAAAGGAAATCGACCATGCAACAACCTGAGGTGAGGGAGAATACATCGTGACATAGTGGTGTCCGAATATGACACCCGAATCTCCTAAACTATCTCAAAAGTTTGGAGTTATATTTGTGTATTAAGAAAACTCGTACTTAATCAAATATTTGTGTGCATGGATTTTGTACGGATACTTTCTTAAGTTGTATGCTTAGGATAGCTTAAAATATCAAGTATTGTGATAGTTATCCATGAAGGAACACCACTCGAGAAACTAAAATGCATAGGGAACGAAAACAGAGGAGAGTTTCGACTCGATAACCCAAAAGGGCGAGGAAAATGGTCCTGGGAATTGGACCACCTCACCCGGGCGACCCAGCCTCGCCTAGGCGAAGGAGAGGCAGGAAATGAGGCCCAAAACGGGCCCTCGGGCCGAGCCACCCCTCGCTTGGGCGAGCGATTCTCGCCTGGGCGAGCAATTCTCGCATGGGCGAGGGCTAGAGGGCCCATTTTGGGCGTTTTTGGTGCCCGAGCGACTGTACTTCGCTCGGGCACGGACCAGACAGGTATTTCGACCATTGTTTTGATGGATTTGTCGCTTGAGTGACAGTCCCTCGCTTCGGCGAGAATCAGGATGAGAATTGAGTTTGTTTTGATGAGTTCGTCGCTTGAGCGACAGTTTCTCGCTTGAGCGAGAGACATACAATAATTTTGATTGTTTCTGATTGTTTGATTGCTTAGGAAATAGCCCTAGATTGGGTGTGAAGTGTAATTATCCTTGGGAAAGACTGCGACTCAGATGATTGAGTCTGGTGCCCAAAATCGACAAACTTATACAAGTACCTTTGTTCTTGTGCCTATTTAGGGCAAAGTTTTCGACTGTGATGTCGTGATTAGGGCAATGCCCAAAAAGGATTACATGATACCATGCAGCGAGGTCGTATGATCGTAAGAGGTTTGGCCATGTGGTCGTCTAGGATATTCAGCGATGGTTCGTAGTGGTAAGGATGTTATTCCTCTATTACGTGATGACGTAAGATTGGGTCCCATATGAAGCATTCCTTTGGGAGATATCTTAGGTTGGACCGATCATATAAAAGAATGATTAAAAGAGTTAATTGGCTAACCTCGGTTAGTGTGCATACTCATTATGGATAATGAAGTAGTGGAGAGGAAATTTACGGGAGACGAACGAGCCCCGAGATGTTGAGAGGGACGGCGATGGCGGTGATTCATCGGCAAAGTCTTGAGGGTGAGTCTAGGTGAGACGAGTCCCTTGTATTCTTGGATGAGGTATTCTGTTGGATCGGACAGTTCTCATAGCGCAAACTAGACGATCTCTAACAACCCCTATTTACAATCAGGATCGATGAGAGGGATGCCCAGAAAGTGTTTGATACGAACATCATCCTGAAATGGACAGTTCTTTGGAATATATCGATCATATATCCTTTTGAGGAATAGTTTGGTGCATTCAAATTGGCTTGTTATGGGACCTGTACTCTCAGTTATTTCGAATAGTTTATTGGGATGATATTAGTGTAAGGATGAATGAAATAAACATAGCATTCATACATTGAGCACGTGGATATTAATCCTCATGGTTTGAGTTATAATGTCATTCATCATTTGCATTTATGTATGTGATATATATATATATATATATATATATATTGTGTATGTTATGCATGTCTATCTGGATGTAATATTTTTTGTAATTCCACGTCGTCAATGAGTAATATTCATTAGATGTCTTACTCTCTCTTCTTTCTATTTGTCTTCTATTCGCGTTTTGTTCAGATGGATCGCTCGGTCAGGATTCAGAGTTACCGCTTTTCAATGTCCCGGGAGGGGGCATGGAGTAGTGATGGTCATAGATACACCTACACAGTAGGGGTGTTCAAATTCAGACCGGTCCAACAATAAAACCGAAAACCGATCCAAAATAGACCGAAACCGCAAAAACCGAATGCATTTGGATCGTGTTGGACTTATTTTTTAAAGACCGATCGGTCCGGTCCGGATTTTGGTTTCACCTCTTGGATCCAGACCGATCCAGACTGAACCAAAATAGTATGTAAAGTTTAAGTGTGTAATATTTTTAAGTGTCTTCTAAACTTAATCTTAAGTCACAACTCCAAAATTGTACCTATATTTTACTTGTTATATTCTATAACACACTTATATATATGTTGCTATGTTTTAAATCATATTGATTGTATTTGATACACTTTTTTAGAACTTAAACCAATCCCACAACCAAATAAAGAGGATTCAAGTGTTATTCTGACTAGGTGTTTTATTATCAATTTTATTGTTGTGAAAGTATTATTGTTATTAATCATCAGTGGAACTAACTGTTAAAATTACGTTACCGGTGCTCATATTATTGTTATTGATATCTTGTTGTTATGTTGTCTTGTTATTATTGATATCTTGTTGTTGTTACTATTTTTTTAATTTTATTATTATTGTCTTAGTCTTTATTACTATTTTATGATGTTGTTTACTTATACTATTGTCGCATACATTTTAATGTTGTTTCAATGTTGTTGAACACTATTTTTATTGTTGTTTTATGCTTAATATTTAGTCATTTTTATGAGTTTTGAATATAAGTGCAATTTTAATGTTTTATAAAAAAAACCGAACCGAAACCGCATATTATATTTGGATCGGACATCTTAATATAACATACCAGACTGCATGTTAATTACATGTTTGGATCAGATCATTTTTGCCTAAAAACCGTGTGTTTGGGTCGGATCGTTTTTTGCCTAAAAACCGATCCAAATGGACTACGAACACCCCTACTACACAGGCCCTTGTGCCTTACAGATAGATATGGTGTGTGATGGATCTTCCATGTGCTTTCCATACCATCACGAGGAGCTGAAAGCTTCCTTTACCTTGGCACCTCGTAGACCGGCACCTGATGTGCCGTCGACCGAGTCTGTGACCCCCTAGGGGCCAAATGCTGCAGGGTCTTCCAGGAGGCGACGAACTTGGGATGATGCAGTGAGTTCCCTAGTATGAGGGAGAGCAGCCCGTCGGACGATGCCAGATCTCCAGGCGGATGCAAGGGTGGTGACTCCCTCGTAGCATTCGTCCTATGTTCTAGAGGAGAAGATGACGACAGAGGAAGAGGAGCCAGCAGCTGAAGAGGATGACTACGTGGAGTTGATTAACATTGAGGACTCCATTGAATTTGTCAACCTCTCCTCCGACTCGGAGATAGAGGAGGACCCAAGCGAGTGTTCCAACACACTTGTAAACGCTGAGGCTAGCCGCTAGGAGCTGTTTCCATTTCTATTTTGCTTTTTGATTAGGGTACCTGTGTATGGTATTTTTTTGGAGTAGTTATATTTGGGTGACGATTAGGTTCCCCTTGTACTTTGTACCAACATTTCATGATATTCTAATGAAGTATGATTCAAAGTTATATTGAGTTATATTTTTATTACCTTTAGGTAATGGTTTTTTTTTATTTTCCGCATTGTATGTTACTTAAAGTGATGTTCCAAAAATGAAACGAATATAAGGAAATAAATTTTATATGACATCATTATTAAAAACAAATAGCCATTTTTGAGCAAGATTTATTGGAGTTATTTTCGGGGCGTTACAGGTTTTCCACTTACCAACCCTTAGATGGGGGCAAGGTCCTTTTGGGAAATAATGCTCCCTGCAAGGTTATTGGCATCGGCACAATTAGAATCAAAATGTTCGACGGAATCGTAAGGACGTTGACAGATGTAAGGCATGTTCCAGAATTGAAGAAAAATCTGATTTCCT